>NC_137811.1:58396694-58399194 GCF_963921795.1 Nannobrachium achirus
TAACTTGAAAATCAGCGACACAATTTTCCAACTGAAGAATAAATCTAAGGCCTGCAAGGCTCCTGCTAGATTATGTCATGGTGAGATGCTCAGCCATGTAGGGAGAGGTGTTAACTGCTGGACATATGTGTTACATGATCATCTCCACATTGCGAGTGACAGTACAACCCTGTGTTGATATCTGCAAATCAGAGATGAACCTACAGGACTCACAAGCAGTGCACCTTTTTCCTTGAGCTATGCCTACAGTATGCGTTGTGCACTAGTGTTGTGCACCAAAAAGCTGTATAGATCGTCTATTTTCAGTGTGCGACACCATGCACATATAAATTAGGCGTTGCTGTAGGTGAAGCCCAGCAACATCTTGGTTCTATTGTTCAAGTTCAAGTTCAAGTCAGTTTATTGTCTGTTTACACAGAAATTTGGTGTAATGTGCATACAGTGCCTGCTCGGTCTATTGCGGGGAAACGGCAGGACAATAACTCCTTCCTAGGTCCTGAGGACAGTGTCGATGACAACTGGTCCGGAGTCCGGACCTGTCTTAGCTCAAGGCTATAGGAGGTGGCAGCCCATTCCCATATCACCGGAGGAGGGAACCAGTATTGGTTCAATGAGAAATCAGAGACGATAGCTACCATACTCAAAACCTGTATAGGCTCAAGCTGAACTGCATAACATCAAGGAAGGTGCAATCTATGAAACGACTAAATAACTGGTTGTCTGGCCAAGAAATCCAGACATTTGCCATGAAGAATGATTGCAGTAAAGAACATTTCATTTTTACTCCCATTGTAGTTATGCCAGTTCCCCTCGCTCAATTAACTACAGCTTGCCTTGATCCATGTTGCTGCTAACCCCCATTTGTTGGCCTACGTCGTGAGGATGTACAGTAGTAAACCACAGTTCTCCTCCCCTACACATGCAGTCACCAGCAACTTGTTTTCACCTGACAGTGAGGACTTTCCCCAGGAGAGCCTGATGCATGCGGAGCAATATGCCGTCTCTCCCAGTTCTCTGTTGAACAGGTGCTGTAGGATTTGCAAGGTCATTGTAGTTGACTAAAACTAACTAAATAACGAAAACGAAAACTTAAAAAAACATTTTCGTCAACTGAACCAAATAAAAATTATAATAAAATAAAACGATAACAAACTAAAACTGTATTGTGGCCTATTGTTGGCCTACCTGTACATAAGCCTATTATAATTGTTATCAGATATGACATGGGATAATCTATCCTGCAGAAGACGCAAACTTGTATTAACCTTCTGTTGACAATGATACGGCAATCTGGACATTACAGTGAGGCTGCTCCATTTGTGTAGTATAATAGGGATATGGAAAAGATGAGGGCAGAGGAAAGTGGTTGAAACGGATGGAGATGAAAGCGGTAGCGGAGGCCGGAGGGATGTGAAAAGTACACGGTCTTCACTGTTGATTTGATTGGGTTTAAACAGAGCAGGTTATGATCTTGACGGGTGTGGCTCTTTGCCTCCCTATAACGTCAGCTGTCCCAACTCCGTTAATGTGTTGGCCATACATACCATCAGGATGCTAGAGGAGCGACTCCCACACCTGCTTGTACCGTCGCTTACATTTGCGCCCGACAGTCTGTGGGAATCACAGATATAAAAGTAAGCAATTTACCCCGAGTGAGAGGACATTATGCTCTGATAATGTCCTGTGTTAGGGTGTTATCGGACGAGGCGAAGCCGAGTCCGATAACACCCTAACACAGGACATTATCAGAGCATAATGTCCGACCCCGAGTGGTAAATAGCTTTTCTACCACTTTTTCCCTTATACATGAAAGAAAACACATAGTTGTAACTTGCAAGGATCTTAAGTTACAATCATTATTGCCTATAAAACTTCCGCGAGACAGCAGATAGTTCCACCAACAACATCTTCTACTCACCAACAGATGGCGCCAACTCCATACTAATCCATGCGTCTAGCTTACAGCTAAGCTAACGTCAGTTAAAAGCACCGTTCCGGCCGTAAATAGAGGCTGTTCGCTTCCAGAAAGGCATAGGTTCAGAGAAAAGGGGCTTTAAAGTTGGCGGATTGCATTGGATCCAAATAAATCGGCGACGATAGTACGCACGTTAGTAAACATAGGACCGCTGCGACCTTCATTTGTTGGTTGGGGGAAAGGTGTTCCGACTACCTCCTGAAGTCCCCGGATGTACACTGAGGCGCATTGATCTTGGACAAGTCATCACACAACTTTGCGGCAGTTGTCCTCTCATAACCTCCGGAATTTAGCCAATCAGAATCCAGTATTTGAACACGTGACTCGAAAAAGTGGTAGAAAGCTAGATAACTCATCCGCCGCTGAAGTTCATTGGCAAGACGGGTAAAACAGGACTGGCGGAAGTGCAGAACTGTGGAACTGTGGAAGGCACTCTGCCCCCTGCAGTGGGAAAGAGCGAGTCCCACATCTGATTGGTACTTGTTTTGCAAAAATCTGCCTCATGGTGGCGCTAGAACAGGCCCA
>NC_137811.1:58404194-58441694 GCF_963921795.1 Nannobrachium achirus
ACAGGGTTCTTAAGCAATACGCTATCTCTGAAGAGCCAAAGCAAATTGTGAATCTGTCTTTGTGCGTGTGCGTGTGTGTGTGCGTGCAAGCGTGTGCATGCACTAACAATGAAGACAAAAGGCATGGGTTAATGTTTGCAGGAGGGTCAGCATTGTTTGTATCTTGTCCAAAGAACAATAAAACAATCAAGTGACATGTTTAACTCTCTCTATCCATTACCTCACATATGCACAACACGTTGTTTCCGGCTTTGTTGTTTCACCTGTGTGTTCTTGAGAGGATTGTGCGCGTGCAGCCGAGGCATTCTCGCTAAGTGTGGTGTGCAAACATCAACCAAGTCAATGAAGACCCTGTGCAGTAAATGGCACATATAGTCTGTGATTCAGGACCCCTAATTTGGGGTCATCGGTACCATCTGGGAGGAATACTTCTCATAGTTTTTGGGAAGGTATACATCCCTAGTACTATAGGAAATATGTGAGTATTGCAGCGGTGGTAGCTTTCTGTGTGTTATCACTCCATTTATTACTACATGCCAACACACTGAATGATCAAACTGATTGTTCTCTCTTATTATTGCATCTTCAGCAGGTACTGGGTTAGATATCCAGCATTCTGCACATGGCCAGCATGGAATAAGTACTTCATCATGTGATCCATGAGAGAGAAAGTGACATGTTAATGTCACAATTATTGTCTCTCTGAACATTCAAACTGGTAGATGTGAAGTGTAGGAAGAATGAAGCCGTCTACCCACTGTATGTATATGTATATACTGTAAATATCATCATCATATATTGACCCATCAAATTTTCTGGTATTGTTATAAAATAAAAAACATGATAGCAACCATAAAGCTACCACTGGTGCAATTGCTATCACATATTTTCTAACTCATGTATGCCTTGACAAAAATTACTAAGAGCATTATTCCCCTCAGATGGTACCGACCAACCCCCCTGGCTCACAGACTAACAGCATTGCTTCTACACCCCTCGGCAGGTTTTGTCATTTGCGGCCTTGGGCTTGTGTCTTCCCATTGCCCTCACCGTTGCACGAAAGTAGCATCGCAGACCATTCCTGGGAAGATTCCCCCTCAGTGGCTGTCTTTGTCATTTGAAAGCTTAATGCTTCTCAGAGACCTCCTCATGAAGCTCAAGGACAAGGACGAAGGAAGGAGTGGGCCCTGTCTGTCTGTCTGTATCTGAGTTTAATGTTGATTAATGGGGCCCAGACGCAGTCAGCTATATATGGGCATATCAAAGGCAAAGGGCTCCATTATGGTGTTCAAAGCTGCTTTTGAATGCTTATAAAAGGGCCGTTTGAACTTTCAGAACATCACAAAAGCCTTCCTCAAGCGTACAGTATGATATCATGGCAGAGCACAGGGCTGTGGTGCTGACTAGAGGAATCACTACTGATCCTGTAGAGGATAGATCCCAGTGTGGGCCTCTCTTGGCGTAACAGACACCCAGCCTCCCTGTTCCATCTCAGAAATTAAATTGAAATTACATTTCCTCATTAAGCCGGAATGCACTTCTCGCTCACATGTTGATTCAGTGTTGTTACCCCATGCCGTCTTATCTGTCCTGTAGATCTATAGTGTTTATTAAGCTGTCACCATCATCTGTAACTATGCTGTTCTGACATTTAGACTAGAGCCTGGGTGATTTTGTTTTTACCAATTTCAATCTAGTGTCCTTATTCAGTTTACAGTTTTTTTATTTTGCCTGTGCATTAATGAAAGTTAAAGGAGCTATAGTCAACTTTTTCTTGAAAAACGGATGCTAAAATAAAAATAATGTTTCGAAAATATTTTATAAAAAAATAAGCTTCATAATATATGTGTTTCAATAAAAAATGACCACAAAAAGCGTAAAATAATGATAAAATAATCATTTTCAGGCCGACACTTTGTTTACATCCTAGTATATAGACTAGAATCTAAACAAAGTGTCGGTCCGACAATGGCCAAAATGATTATTTTATCATTATTTTACGCTTTTTGTGGTCATTTTTGAATAGAAACACATGTATGAAGATTTTTATAAAATATTTTCGAAACATTATTTTTATTTTAGCATCCGTTTTTCAAGAAAAAGTTGACTATAGCTCCTTTAAGTTCTTTTAAATATTGAAGTTTAATAGTTAATTCAAAATATGATCTATTCTTATTTGAAACTTTAATCAAAAATGTCTAATCCTTAAAAAAAAGAATGTGTGTGTGTGTGTGTGTGTGTGTGTGTGTGTGTGTGTGTGTGTGTGTGTGTGTGTGCGTGCGTGCGTGCGTGCGTGCGTGCGTGCGTGCGTGCGTGCGTGCGTGCGTGCGTGCGTGCGTGCGTGCGTGCGTGCGTGCGTGCGTGGGTGCGTGCGTGCGTGCGTGCGTGCGTGCGTGTGTGTGTGTGAAATCATTAGTAATCAGTGGTCTAAAAGACTCTCCAAAATCAGGAACAGCATCAGACCCACATCTATATCATTTTAGTCCCGGGCAGTGCAAGCCAGGCATCGGAGTGGACGTGATTTAGAATGCCCAGTCAGGACATTAAGCCGTAAGTGTGTACAGTTGCCCGGAGCAGTTCTCAAGTCTGCAAGTCTACTGAAGGGCTGGTGAGAAGCGCCACATGGACAAGTCCCCATGGTCCCCAGGGCACCCTCGTGGAGCCAGACAGCAGGAAGACAACAGCCATGTCTGTCTGGACCTAGATGGAACACTGGACCACCCAGAGGGATCCTGATGCTGTGGTGATTGGCTGGAGAGATGATTATGGGGCGGCATAGCTCAGGGGTAGAGAAACTGGTATTAGAGCACGAAGGGTATAAATCCCGTAGGGTTCCCAGTTCGAATCCGGGCTCCCCCTGAGTTAATGTCGAAGGGTCCTTGGGCAAGACTCTGAACCCCTAATTGCCTCCGGTGAGTAGGTTGGTGCCTTGCATGGCTTCCTCCGCCACCGGTGTATGAATGTGTGTGTGAATGGGTGAATGTAATGCACAATCTATGTAAAGCGCTTTGGATTAAAAGCGCTATATAAATGCACCATTTACCATTTATGATTACCAACCAGGATGTTGAGTGTTCAGAGGAAGTGTTTGGCTTGAGACCCTATGAGAAATGTAGCATTTCGTTTATTCCCCAAAACCCCTGGTTGTTTGGTTTGGTGTACTGTCTGGAGCAGGGGTTCCCAAACTCAGGGCACCCCACAGATATTTTTTTAATCCGAGGCACCCCTACATTATAATTTTCACTCCCAGCACCTTATATTTATAGCATATCGTCGTTGTCGGGCGGAAACCTTGTATGTCCAAAACCGTTCGTTTTGTATTTATCATCTATAAATTGTACTAAACTAGTGAAAACAGCAGATCTACAAGCACACAACGCCTCGCGGTGCGAGGCGTTGTGTGCTTGTAGATCGGCTGTTTTCACTAGTCTTGTATGATGAAGCAGGGCCTTGCTTTACCAAAAGAAGTACACATTTGAAACTTGGAGATACGAGGTTTCTGCCCGACAGTGACAATATTTTAGTGATTATGTTGCGAGGAAAGCGTTGAGATAATAGCCATTTTGGTTAGAACTGACTGAAAATAACTTTGTACTTCAAATTGTGTCCAAATAAATTCCAAATATTATCAAATTATCTCGCGGCACCCCTGGACTGCCGTCACGGCACCCCAGGCTGCCCTGTCACCCACTTTGAAAACCCCTGGTCTGGAGCACATGTGGCTGAGGATCAGGATGTGTGTCCCTGCCGACCCAATAAAAATATGGGGCAAAGCCATGATAGCCTCAGTCAATGTGGGCTTGGAAATGGTTGGTCGATGTTGTCTTTGCATTTGCTCTCTCTTCCTCATTCCCTGTTAGTATGTTTCTCTGGTGCGTAAAGACCATAAACCTGATTTATACTTCATCGTAGAATGGGGATGCGTACCTAAAATAGACGATTTGTTGTGACAAACCGAGATAGATCCACAAACTCACAACGCATTGTGAGCTTGTGGATCTATCTCTGTGACATTGTAGTTTGATGGATTATAAATTAAAGGACAATTCCGGATGAGTGCTTTTCTTACGGTAATCTGATGTTATTCCATCCATTAACCAGTCGTAACCAGCTCTGACCGGAAGGGGGTGGGATCTAGCGGCTGTTCTTTTATGCCTTTTTTGATAGTACAGCAGGTAGACAGGAAATGGGGAGAGAAACGCAGCAAAGGCCATCAGGATCGGGACTCGAACTCGCAACTCGCTCTCAGGCTACATTGAGCCTTGTGCCCGGACCACTATGCCAGTGGTCCGTGCCAATGCTTTGTTTTCTTATTGCGACCGTCAGGTCGCACTTACTATCAAAACCTCCACAAACTGTGAGTCAGTCAGTCTGTCCGTCTGTCTGTCACACCTCACACGTCACACTATTGCCCTGCTCATATCTCCGCAACCGTTGCCCCGATCCATGCCAAATTTTGCACACACACTCCTTGCCTGCCAAACTACAACCTCCAAGGACCCCCGGAGCTCCAGGGACCCCAAGGTCCCTGGGGGACCCCCAGATGTAAAAAATGACCAAATGTGCAAAAATGACCAAATGACCACCCCAACGGGGCTGATCCCGGGGATTCCCGGGGACCACCGACTCCTGGTGCTCCAGAACGGATGCCAAAGTGGTGGCGCCCCCAGTGGAGGACCGCCTCCACTGCAGCTCACATAAAATGCCGTAACTCGGGCTAGGAGCGTCCGGGAGAGCCGGGGCCGGTACCTATTCGTCCGCCAAGGCAACGCGGAGACCCCACCCCTCATTTCTCACATGGCCCTCTTCTAGCGCCACCATGAGGCCGATTCTTGCAAAACACATTTTTGGACACTGCTCCTACAGATTTTGCCCTAAAATCACACAAATCGGTACACACTATGTCTACACTCATGTCATCAACATGGATCTGTCCCATATAGCGCCACCATCAGGCCGATTTTTTCAAACACATTTTTGGACACTGCTCCTACAGATTTTGCCCTAAAATCACGCAAATCGGTACACAGTATGTCTACACTCATCTCATCAATATGGATGTCCCATATAGCGCCACCATCAGGCAGATTTTTTGAACCACATTTTTGGACACTGCTTCTACACATTTTGCCCTAAAATCACGCTGCGACCTGACGGTCGCTTATCTCCCGATTAGGGAGTCTTACTGGTAGAAGGTCATATCACTGTCTATGTGCAATGCCCTTAGGTATTGCATTTGGATAATCTAAATTAATCCTGAAATAAGTTGGGAGTTTTGCTTGTTCCCAGACATAATATATGAACCCTTGATAAGAAATCACGGTCAGGCGTCAAAATGTAGAACCTTTTCGTCCTGGTGGCTGATAGTGATAGGTCTTCATCACTGTGGTTTTGACACTGGTTGAAGCTGCAGGATAGCAGTCTATCACGCCAGCCAGAGTTATAAACAATACTTGAAATGGCGTTAGCAGCCATGCTCTGTTTGACGGTTGAGTGAGCCGTATCACTTCAATCAGTGATGGAAGAAGCATTCACATGTTTTACTTAAGTAAAAGTATCAGTACTGCAATGTCAATATACTCTGTTACAAGTAGAAGTCCCGTTTTCAAAATGTAAAAGTACAAAGGTATCGGCATCAAAATATACTTAAAGTACCAAAAGTAAAGTACTTATTGGGAAGAATGTCCCATTTCACAAGTTCAAAACATATACATATTTGAAAATATATATATGTGTTTTCTAATAATAATCCAAATCTACGAAGTAACTGTAACTAAAGTTTTCATATAATTGTAGTGGAGTAAAAGTACAATATTTTCCTCTGAGATGTAGCGGAGTAGAAGTTGAAAATAGTGCACACGAGAGGGGCCTGGTAATTCCGATTATCTATTCATTTATTTATTCGGGTCAAAGCAAGCTGAGACGTCACGTTACTTTGACAACTTGTATTATGCAAATTACATGAAATATGTTTTTTCTTGCCATGCTTAACACAAGAGCACATGATCCTACTAATTCTAGAATAGTGTTTCTCTCAACAGGGGTCAGATCAGGCCCCTCTCCCAGCACAGTGTGACGGGGATGGGATGACAGGGCTGGTGACATGTTACCATGGTACCACCATGCCATGGTAACACGACAGGGCCTGTGACGGAGCCATGACAGCCCATGACAGCCCTGATGTGACAGGGCTTGACATCCATGTACAATTCTACTCATAATCATAACAGTTCTTTTTACTCCCTGGAAAGTGGGAAGTAGGCTAATAATTACAAAATAAACAGTCCAGTTTAATGTAAAATCTGATGTTTTTTTTTCTTTTTTTTGATTAGATGTTTTCTAAATTATTTAAGCAACACAATATACAATAAAAACTAAAGATTACATTTGAATTAGGTGGGAGGGAGGTAAGGGACCTGGATGGATATTAGATAGGAGTTACATGGCTCAAAAATGGTTGAGAAACACTGGTCTAGAAAGTATTTTTCCCAGTAGCTGATGGCACCAAGGGTTTGGTCGTTCAGATGACCGTAATGAAATACATGATATAGGCCTATAATGATTATAAATAATAATCATTGATAATAATCATATTATAATGTTTATAATTTGCATGTGATGCATAATGTAACTGTAGCTATGTGTATAACATTATACATTTGGGGAAAAGTCTATTATGGTTTTCAAAAATATAGAATGATTGCATATATGCATACTGTAGATAATGTAATGTAATGTAATAATGTATGACTTGATGGTCAGTGGTTTTTTTGGGCCATATTAGGATGTTTGTCTTGCTTTGACTCTCTAACCATGAAAAGTGAATGCCCCTTTAGGGTGGGAACCCCTTTTGAGGTTTTTACCTTTAAGACTGGAACTCCTTTTGGGGTTCTTGTTGCTATGTACAGTACATAGCAACACAATTGTTTTTGTAATTCTTTAATAGATATTTGAAGTTTTTCAGAAAACGTATAGGTCATCATTTAGAAGGCATTTTTAGAATCGGCCTCAGACCTAAATGGGTTAAATCCGGGGGGCAATGCTTGCCAATGAGCCTATTGAATTCTACTGGAACTGTTACTGCGATTCCAGATCAGGGTTACGTTGAAGGATAACACACCGAATATTGTGATAAATCTTGTCACGATGTACAGCTGACGATTTGGGCTTCCGTGATTTCCTGGCAGCAAGAGCGCAGGGGCACACACAAACATCAGCCTGTGCCTGTGTGTATGTTTGGTGTGGGTGTTAATGCTGATGGGACAGGAAGAGAGTTCATTAAGTTTCCTGGCCTCGGAACCCCGATGGGATTTTGTGGCATCAGCAGAAAGAGGAGGGAGGCTCTTACGGGAGGAAGACGCACTCGCTTGTTATTCTTCAATTAAAAGCTAAACCTCTGCAAACTGAAGGAGTTTGTTGCTGTGTGCCAGGAGACGAGCTGTCCTCCTCGTCCCTACAGATTGGGTTACATCACAGCAGAGAGGGACTCCCTGTCATCTTAGCCCCATTTTCATTTTCATCTATCACTTACCGCCTCCTCTCCTCTCTATCCTTTGCCCTCCTCCTGTTGTGCACTTGTATGCGGCGTGATGGATTTTCCATCCTCCGTCTTGATCTGCCGGCGCACATGTTATCATTGCGACTCCCCTGGACGTTGGGCCCAGACTAAATATTTTTGCAGAAAGCATGTGAGAGGTCTTATGGGCTTCAATCCGACCCTCAGGATTACATGCGAGGGAAAGTTCGGGGCCGGGCCGAGAGCTCCTCAGGGTGGCGTGGAGGTGCCGACTTGACCTTCACATATTTTTGGGTGGGGTGAAGGAACTTGGTCTAGACTCCAGCGTTGCACGGCACATCCATGTCAATTTTATCCACAGCGCTGTACGTTTATCACAACCTCCAGGATCACATGTGCCGTGTATCAGTTACTGTACTATGTATCGTAGACAATTCTCAGAATGCGGTGGACTGTATCGATGCCTCTTGTCCAAGTTGGTGCAGTATCAGAATCCACAGAGACACAACAAAATGAACGGCAGACTTATAAGAATATGGTGACTTGGTGAGTGATAAAAGCGGTGTAGACGGGACCTTGACAAAGAACAGGCCCGACACACACATGGAAAGAAAGCGGATAATATGTCAAGGTGTGGCCCACTACTTCCTAACACAGTACAGTACATGCACCACACCATGCCGTACAGCCATCCCTTCATAGTGCCGCATATGCGCTATCTGTTCATTCATTAACCCAAAGTGATATTTTCTTCCAGTGGTGCATGCAACAAGTCACATGTTGATATGCTGATAAGGTTCATTACTCTTAGAGACAGCTGAGACTTTAAGGTTGGGTTAAGTGCTGTGTGTGTGTGTGTGTGTGTGTGTGTGTGTGTGTGTGTGTGTGTGTGTGTGTGTGTGTGTGTGTGTGTGTGTGTGTGTGTGTGTGTGTGTGTGTGTGTGTGTGTGCGTGCGTGCGCGTGTGTGTGTGTGTGTGTGTGTGTGTGTGTGTGTGCGTGTGTGTGCGTGTGCGTGTGTTTTTTATGGACAAATTAGATGGCTTTTGAGTGCAAATGTCCCTATTCACAATCTGGAAACATTTGTATCTCACCACTAAGTGACTCTTGACTCTACAGTGTCCTCTACAGGATAGATCCAAATATCAGTCATGGAAGAATCCAGTGCAACATCTGTGAAGTCATGTTGATGAAAACCAGGGCTCCTTTGTGAATCTCTTCTAAATCAGTCAGTTCTAGATACACAGCTGATGATTATATTACTGGATCAAAGAGGGGCCACTGCACTGACTGATTTACTACTTTCACCCTGGAATCCCTGGTTTGGGGCATGTCATTATAGGCAAGATTTATTCTGGAAATGTCAGGAAAAAGAGTATGTGAGCTTGTACAGTTTAAGGCGTTTTAGCTATTTGTTGTACAATGAAATAGCCAGCCATAGGGCTTATGTGGCTAAGAGTTACACAGACCAGAGTAAATCAAATTGTTCCATCATGTGTTGTCAGATTGCCTGCTCTTATTCCTTGTGACATAACACGGGCATAAGCATTTTTGCTACTTTAGGACTTCCCATGGTGCAAGGGAAAGGGAGTGTGGGGCTGAATGCTGCATTCTATGCATGCATGTGGATTATTCTAAATGCCTCGCCCTTTGCTCATCAAACATTGGCAATGGAAATTTTTCTTTGTGGTACAAATAGTCATTTGACTTCTTCTCAGGCATTTGTTCTTTTTGTTAGTTGGTGTACTTTTCCACGGTCGAATCTTGCTAATCTCAAGGTTACGCCATGTCTCTGTGCGAATTAAAACAAGTTATATCGTAGCAAGAAATATCTTAATTTGTATTGTTTGGTCAGTCGACGATACCAGAATGATGATCACATCCTCAGACAATTTTTAGTTTTGTTTTTAACTGTGCAGATCGACACAGATACTCCTTTGTGAACTATATAGTAAATACAAAGAGGTGCTCATCGGCCTTGGTCCCGTCCTCGCTGCGAATCTCATCTCACGTGAGAAAGAGGCGAGGAAAGACAACAGCAATGAAAGAGAGGGAGGCTGGAGAGGCCAGGAACCATGGAAACTATAGTGGAGTGTCTCCATGTAAAGCAGTGTTTGAGAGGGAGTGAGAGAGAGAGAGAGAGCACTGACCCATCTCTTTGGAGCATGAATACCAGCAGCAGTCCAGTCCTGAATGGGAACAAGCCTGCTTCTTCTTGGGAACAAAGGGGAAGGAGGTGGTGCTGTTGGTCTGGGCTGGGACACAGTCTGTCTTCATGTGCATTGGAGACTGAATGTAACAGCAGACACTGTCTGTTTGAAGCTGCACAGTGCACAGGGAGATGGAGTGAGATCCACTTGGCTTTTGGGGCTAAATGTTAGATATTGTCCTCACTGACTCAGGCCTCTGAATCAGTAGGAAATTGCACGTATTGCACGTTCATGATTGGCAACACTGAGATCATGTCAGTTTTGGTTTGTAAGCTATAAGGCAGTGACCTTTTTGGTAATGTTTGTTCAAATATAGTCTAAATGAATTCACATTTAGAAAATAGTCTAGTGTACATTTCCAGCATTGTTATGTTTATTTTTATGTTATATTTTTACTTTGACCTGAAAAACATTAGGCTAATAATGCCTTTATAAACTTTCTAGATAGGCTATTCATTCTTAAAGATCAAATGTTTAGTAGATATTTCCCACACAGCATAATTGGTTAATTAGGAGGAAGCTTATAGCTGATTCCTTCACCTACCAAACGTTTTCTAAGATAAAACCGTGTCTTAAATTAAGTGATCTTAATCAAATCTCCCCCGTAACGAGTAGGCATCATTACAAACCAAAGCGTAGCTGCTACAATGTACGCCAAGCTGTGGCGATTGGAGCTCAAATAATAGATTGGTACCTATCACACCACACTGTGTGTTCACACAGCTCTTTGGCTTTGGATACTGGCTCCCAGAGCAATGCTTTATAGCCTGGTTCCACCCACCAAACCCGATTGTAGCCAATGGCGTGCCTGCAGTGGCTCTCCCTTGTTGCCTGATATCCAATTTAATAACCCATGAACATAAAACAGAATACACGAAGCGAGACACAGAGAAGGTGCTGTCGGACAATCTCCCCCCTTTCTCCACGGACGGATGCCGAAAGCTTGAAAAAAGAAAACAAAGGCATGTTAACAAAGGAACGCAGTCAATTATTAAAATAAAAAGAGAAGGGAGGTTTCCAGTGCGGTTCCAAAGAGGGATTGATAACGGATCACTTTACGCCGGCAAACAGTGCCTGACTTTCGCTCCTGTGATCAATGGGCAACACGCAGAAAGACCAGTGCGCAAAGTTGGCGTGACGCCGCACGCAGTACATTTTTGACCCCATCAGAAAACCATACATTTTGGGAAGGATTGATCTTTTTTTTCTTCTTTTTTCAAGGTGTTCCTTTTCTAACGTGGATACAGAACAGAGCATTTCTCTTTGTTATTGGATGACCGACGCATGTTGGATGATACGTGTCTTTTGGTGCGCTCTTTAAGGCTCCCTTTGGAGACGATCTCAACGCGTTCATTTTTGACGGATTCCCCTCAGGTGGCGCTGCCTTTCCTGGGTGGACGATATGGATGTATGCCTTTGATTTTGTCAAGATATTGTTACAGCCTACTTCGCGTTTCTTTTTTTGTCTGTTGTTTTTATTGTGAAGCAATAAAGGACAGCTGAGATTTCGAGACAACGGTATATCCCTTTAGGAATTACAACCATGAACTGTGTTGTCAGTTTGATACAAATCCTTTTGGCAGCGGTTCTTCATATCTCCACTGTAAAGGTGAGCCCTCTATTTAAATATTCACGAATAAAAAGTAGAATAAAGTTGTTCTTGTTTAATCAGTGAGCGCTTCTATCAGTGGACAGCACTGGACACTAACCCAACCTTGCTCAACTACAATTGCTACAATAATTTTTGTTGTCATTTATTTAAACTATATAGGCCTACTATTTATTGAACAATGTCAAAATATTCTGATAGAGAGTTCAATCTCATTTTCTTTCCATTCAACAGTCATGTGTGAACTCACTTAAAACGTATCGCAACAGCACCGCTATATTTATAATGGCCTGACTTGTGTTATTTAGGTTAATATGAACCTAAACCTTTAGTTGAGGCTGGGGCTTTAGTTATTCTTAAGCTATATATTTAAACAAGTCGTCTAATAGGCAGGGCTACACCCCTCTGACTGTCTGTCTGTCTGTCTGTCTGTCTGTCTGTCTGTCTGTCTGTCTGTCTGTCTGTCTGTCTGTCTGTCTGTCTGTCTGTCTGTCACACGGTGCCTGCATGCCACCCCGACACAACACGACACAATCGGCCGGTTTCTCACGCAATACCTAGAGTCGGTTGCAGGCTGCAGCCTCAGAGATATGACTGAGAGCCAAGCGCTCACTGCGGTCTGTCCTGATGGTGCACTTGCTGCACATGAGGCGGGAAAAGTGACACTCTGTGTGTGTCCTGCTGCAATAAACCGCCTATAGCATGGTTCTCAAACTTTTTCATGTCAAGGAAGGACCCCCAAACTGACCCCCATTTGAAAAGATTTGCCAGGGACGGGACCCCCATAAGAGAAGATTTTTGCGGCTTTATAGCAGTGATTCTCAATTTTAATTTCAAGAACCCCCAGTTTTACATGTATGGTTTAGGCTAGACGCCCATTTAATGGCATTTCTATCTCTGAGACCCCAATTTATTGTAAAATCAATGTTAATTTTATTTAACTCAGAGAGTGTATGCTATAAATGGAGTAGGACATGGACCCTGGGACCCTAGGGTCAATTTGGTTTCTCCTAACTATCATTTAGCTGGGGATCCCCTGGAACTCCCGCAAAGACCCTGTGCCCTGGGGGTCCCCGGACCCCACTTTGAGAACCAATGTCCTACATAAACCGCCTATAGAAATAGAACTAGTCGTAGTGAAATCGATATGTAGTCTATGCTGACACTGATCCACGCCATCATGCAATAGGATTTGTTTTATTGTGTTTATAGAGGCAGTTTATAAGAGGTTGTTTAGGCTATAATGCGCAATTGTTTTTGATTGGTCTCATGTGCGTCTTTTACAGACTGCCAGTATAAACAAGGAGGTGGCGAAGAGTAAAAATGAAGGTAAGTGTTCTGAATAAATACACCCATTAAAAAACAGTTTTTGAACTTTTATCATCTGTAGGCTACATGCAGGGTTAGGCGCCCATTGAGCCACCTAGCGGTCAAAGGGGGAACACTCGTTTCTCTATGAGAAGACATTTAACAAGATTAGGCGCTGCACTTCAGATTAGAAACACTGTGCTCGTGTGTGTGTGTGTGTGTGTGTGTGTGTGTGTGTGTGTGTGTGTGTGTGTGTGTGTGTGTGTGTGTGTGTGTGTGTGTGTGTGTGTGTGTGTGTGTGTTTGTGTGTGTGTGTGTGTGTGTGTGTGTGTGTGTGTGAGAGAGAGAGAGAGAGAGAGAGAGAGAGAGAGAGAGAGAGAGAGAGAGAGAGAGGATACCACTGTTATAGCTATACAGGGTTGTTGTTCTCTAGATTCCCATAGAAATAAACAGCACAGAGGTGAAAGGTCTGATATGGGACTTTGGAATCACCATAAAAGAGTGCAAGATCCATCTCGACATCAGTTTATAGGAGGAATGGTATTCCCACGTGAAGGCCTCTAAAATAATAATGCTCTGTGGGTCCTTTTTTTATTGTAATTGTATTTAATTGATTTATTCTACCTGTGTGTGTGCTGGACACCGGCCCATGTGTGACCTAACTGGATGGTTCATACTGGATGCAACAGACGGTCAACATTGGGTCCAAGCCTTAAGGACATACACCTGACAGTGTACTGTTGTTTACTGATTAGCTGTGTCCGTGCAAAGATCAGACTGGTTCTTTGATAGTAGACAGACCCAAATAAGAAGGCTTTCTACGTGACATCGCATATGAATATGTCATTGTTTTTGTCTGTGCAAGGGCAGCAACTCCCTTCCCCTGCGTGCACGCTCACCCTGACCTTCAACAAGTCAGACAGCCAGACAAAAGTGTAATCAGAAACACTGCAGACTCCTTAACACTCTCCACCACCCAAAAGTCATAACTTATGTATCTCAGTCATTAAAGAAGAACAAAACAACATAGATATTTGGTTTATATTTATGTCTTTTGAGCACCAATCACCCACCCTATACAAGCACCCATTCCAGTCTCTGACCAGGATGGCTCTTACTGTCTCTGAGCAGGTGTCTGTCTGCGTGTTGTTGCTTTGTGACCGCCGTTCCTCCACTGGGGCAGCATGGTTTAGGACAGTGGTTCTCAAAGTGGATTCCAGGGACTCTGTGTGTTCCTTTAGGGGGGGGGTGAATTGACCCATACAAGTCTGTAACTCTTGGTTCCATTTGTACACTGCCAGAGTTAAGGGGAGATCTTGAAAGGTGAAAGTTTGAGAAACGCTGGTTTAGGAGTTAGAGTGGCCGCTTGGGAATCGGAAGGTTCCCGGTTCGATTCACGGTTCGATTCCCCGCTCCCACTTGATTAGTGTCGAAGTGTCCCTGAATAAGACACTTGACCCCTAAGTGCTCCTGATGAGCAGATTGGTGCCTCATGATTTCCTCCGCCGTTGGTTTGTGAATCTGTACGTGAATGTGTGAATGTAATGCACACCGTAAAGCTCTTTGGAGAAAGACGCTACATGAAATGCACCATTTACCTCTGCATCTGTCGGCCAGGTCTGCTTGGGACCAAACAAAATGGCCTGAGAGTAAAGTCTGTGAGCCACTGACTCATACAGCAGTGTCAGTTTGGTGGTGGAGGTGCATGGTGATAGTGTATGGTGGTGTGGTTTAGTGCCAGAGGATGTTGTTGTAGCATTAGGCTAGAAGCAGGCCCTGTTCAAGGGTGGGCTTTCTGGGGTCACATGTCAGAGGTGAACCCTGGCGCCGCACTGCCTGAGGTCACGGCTGCTCCGATGACCCAGAGGTCAGGTGTTAGCAAGGGGTCGCTGGGAAACCAGTCTGCCGGATGGTGGCATGGATTATTCTGGGATGGAGAGGGGATGGATGTATATAGTGTCTGGCTTGCTGTTACTGACGGATAAAGGTGGTGGTGGTGGTGGTGTGTGTGTGTGTGTGTGTGTGTGTGTGTGTGTGTGTGTGTGTGTGTGTGTGTGTGTGTGTGTGCGCGTGTGCGTGTGCGCGTGTGTGTGTGGATGTTTTGTATACATTCACACAAAAATGGTTATTAGGTTTTCATCCCTGTGTGTGGGATCATGTGTGACGTCAGTGGGCTTTGGACTCTGAGCAGGTTTGACATCATTTCAGTTTTGCTAGTAATTATTAAGACTCTTCATCGGCACAATGAGCGTCTGTGTTTTAGCTGTGGCCATAGATCGGTGGCATTGTTTGCCTTCTAAGCTAGCTTTAGTAATGGGCACTACTCAGGAAATGAATGGCTGTACCTTTCTTACGTTGACAAAGGGGCACAAGTGCTCTCTTCCAGTGCCGGGCGGAAATGAGCAATGAAGGGATGACAAGGGGTTTGACTGAAGTAGAGTAGGGATGGGGGTGGGGGTGGGGGTGATGAAGTGCAAATAAAAGAGACAGAACCAGACTGCAGGGTCACATAGAATGGAAACATGAGGGCAAGTTGAATCTGCTGTAGACTCTTCTCCACTTTGGAGCGTTGTCCCCGCTCCCTCGCTAAAATACACCACAGCGTGTGATTGATAATGACAAATAAAGATGGTGAAGATGACGACGATGACGGATAGACAGTAATGTTGTCTTCTCCCCCACTTCCCCCCTACAGTGGTCCCCTTCTTGGACGTATATAACAAGAGCATGTGTCAGACACGGGAGATGCTGGTGGACATCTACCACGAGTATCCCGAGGAGATCGAGCACACTTACATCCCGTCATGCGTGGTCCTCAAGCGCTGCTCGGGCTGCTGCAACGACGAGGCGCTCGAGTGTGTCCCCTCGGAAACACGCAATATCACAATGGAGGTGAGCCCCGCCACCAGGCGCTATACCAGGGTCTGGGTGGGGGACACTTGAGGGCACATGCTGTAGACCAGGCCAAGGACCCCTTAGTTGAGAGAGAGATGAAGCAGGGACCCCCTACAACTTTTTCATTGATTCCATATAGTTTCATCGTTTGACAGCACGATCATCAGTGCATTTTGGATTCATGTCGATTTGTGTTTTCAGATATTTAACCACTTGAACCATCAATACTTTAAAAAACTGACCTTTCACTCTGCTCTCTCTGGCTGCTCTTTTTCCCCTCTACACCAAAGCTCTTTCTGCAAGGCGTTGTGAGCTTGTAGATCTGCTATTTTTGGCTAAAGTTCTCAGAATATTGACACTAGGGTTCAGGTTGTTAGTATAAAAAAAGAAAAAAAAGAAACGTTCTATCACCCAAAGATTTGGAGGACCCCCTGTAGTAACTCTGAGGATCCCCTAGAGGTCCCGGACCCCCTGTTGAAGACCCCTACTGTATACTTGACCTTTCACTTTCGTGCTCAACCAGATTTTTTTCCCCACACAAATGGAATGCCCTGACCCTTCTTCATCCTCTCTCTGCCCCTTTCTCTCTTTCTTTCTCCCTTCCTTCTCCCCTGAATGAGACACTGCCTGAGTGTGAGGCAAGTTAGCAGTGCAGGAGCAGAGAAAGTGAAATGGCAGGGCTTGGCATGTCAGCTATGTTGTTTACCCCCACACACCCTGTTTACACCCATGTTTACGTGGCCAAGGCTTTCATGGGCCTTGCTCGAAACCCCCTGCTGTTATGGATCGCTGCTGGTGTAAGTTTGTACAAGCAGACAGAGAGCAGGTCTCGAGGCCTTTGTAGAGTCACAGCACTCAGCAAGCGTCAGCAAAGTGGAGGTCAAGAGTGCTCTAAAGTTGTGGTCTTCACACTGTGGTCACGGAGGTTTCCTAAAAAAAAGGCTAATGTTACAGAAAGGAAATGTAGGTGAGGAAGTGAGTGATCTAATTTATTTTTGTTTAGTTTAGTCTCTAAATGTAAACCATGTGTTGTTGTTTGTCTCTCCTTGCAGGTATTACGAGTCAGACAGAAGCATTCGCAACATACCATCCAATTAAGTTTCACAGAGCACCTAAAGTGCGACTGCAGGTAAGGAAATCGTGACTCTTCCCTTCAACAGTTACATTCAACAATTATCTGACATTCATTTAATTGTTGTATAATATGTTTAGTCAGAAACATAATTCTATTTCTGCCCTTTCAGACAAAAGCCGGAGGTGAAGGCAAAGAAAGAAAAGTGAGTACGTGTTTATTTTATCATTTTGTCATGTGTGTTTTGAATGAAGAGGGGATGGATGTGAATGTGTTCGGTTAATCCCTGATCGGAAACTTACCTGACCACAATATTCTTACATGGGGTATTTACTGTACTGTGTAAACAGTAGACAAGAAGCAGTCAGCCTGGCACTTTTAATACCAACAAACCTCCGAGGAGCTCATGTGAACATGGCTACTTTAGCAGAGAGTCAAACAGCGGTAACAACAGTACCGCTGGGGCCAAAGCGTGGGCTGTAGCTACCCCTCCTCGCTGAGCCCAGCGTGTCACTGCAGGGGCAGCGGAGAGGAAGTGCATCAGCGTCTCCTTTTACCGTGCAGCAGCCTGTCCCACGGGGGCAGGCGGGCCACTGTAGGGACAGGGCCAGCAGCCACTGAACCATTTTCAGGCCTAGTTCCGCATGTTCCCTGCCGGTCTTGAGGGAAGACAAAAATCAGGCCCCCAAGCATGCCTCATAGAAAAGCACAGGCTCCATCCTCTATCTGGGCTCTCACACTCACACACACTCACCCACATGTGCACACACGCACACTTACACGCATGCACACACACACAAACTCTCTGAGTGTGCTGTTTTTATGACGGCGGGGTTTAGTGCTTTATGGTGCGGTTGTAACGTTGCGGATGACTGAGGCCTTGCTTCAGACCACCCGCTGCCACCTGCACCCTGACACTCGTTGCACAAACTCGACCCTCGGCCCTCGGCTACTTCCCCATCTAATCATAGCAACAGGTGTCATGCAGTTAACCCATTTTTATTTTTAGCGTTGTAAATAGTGGATGAGCCTGGAGACGTGGTTGAGAGGCTGTCGCTCACCCGCGGTCTCCGGTTGACGCAGGGCTGTGTGCATGCATGTGTGCGCCAGGGCCGGTGCGTGCGTGCGTGTCTCAAAGCCACCTCTCTGCAGGTCAGAGAATATGCCCCCTGGTTTAATTGGATGAGACGGGTGCGTGTGTGAACCCGGCCGTGCCTCGCGGGGGTTAAAGCCCTGGGGATCGGTGGAGGAGAGATGGAGAGATCATGTTAGCTGAGAAGGCTGAATCAAATCCGTTTGTCATGGGGCTGAGCCCAGGCCTCGCTGAGGCCTGCCTGTCACAGCGCACGTAGGCATCCGATTTACCCTATGGCAAGGGAGGATGGTGGCACTGTAAAGACAACATGCTCATTCATTGGCACATACAGTACATACACGCACGCACACGCGCACGCACACACACAGTGACTGCTCTGAATCTAATTTTGGCACCTGATATACAGAATTTGAACAGGCATCACACGTGTGCGCGCGCGCGCACACACACACACACACACACACACACACACACACACACACACACACACACACACACACACACACACACACACACACACACACATCAGGCCTGTTCTGTCGATCAATACCCCCTGCTAATGAGGAGACTAGAATAGATTAGAAGCCAACCGCCCTGTAGATTGATTGCGTCCTGTTTGGCTTTAACTGCTATTGATTGATTTTCTGCACGAGTGTTCCTGCTTCCACTTAGGCCTCTCTTTCTCTCTCTCTCTCTCTCTCTCTCTCTCTTTCTCTCTCTCACTCTCTCTCTCTTCTATTCTGCCCTCTTCTCTGTGTTTTCCAGGGGCAAGGGCCAAAAGAGAAAGAGAAAGAAACAGAGAGACACCGTCAGGATGGCTGAGGTTGAGGCCTATACCAGCACTGCGGTGCGTGTGAGCACGGTGTCTCTCTTGGTGGTTGGCTTGATATCGGTGGAACTTTTTTGGTATTTTGTCAATTAAAAACATATATTTTATTGGATCTTAAGCTCCCTTTTTTCAACTATTCCCTTTTTTTTCTTCTGTAAATATGGCCCAACATTTATTCCAGTGCCGTGGCAGTGATGTGATGCTGACAGGTAATTATTAAGCAATATACAGTAAGCATGGTTGGGGGTTTATAACTATCCACTGGCCCACACTGTGGCAGCTAAGTGGAAGCCAAGTTGAGTCTGTTGGCTCTGTTATCTGCTTCCATGTTGCCTATTTGTTTCAGACGATAGTTGATGCTTTCCAAACGCCACAGCCTAGATAGAAGCCAATTATCAGTAACAGCTATACTGTACAACGGCTAAATACATGGTGTTTAATATAAGTGATTGTAGCCTTGAGCACAAGGAACATTGATATGTTATGCCTTGGCTTATCTTGTTCCTGTTGTCATACAGGCGGTCTTGAATGTGACACAAAATTGACCTGCACTTAAATAGGCTGCATCATTCTGGCTTCAAGTGTTGAGTCAAGGGCAAATACGTTGTCGTCTGAGACAAAGCATAGCTTCTCCACTGCTCCATAGTCAGTCACCCTTGTATCTGTCTCTGTCTCTGTTGTGTCTTTGGCGTGTGAACTCCCATATCATAAGTTAGTCTTTGCAAATGATACCACGTCTTAATGCAGTCTACCTTGATTTCAGAACAGGCTGGTGAGTAGAATGAGAATGAGTAGAATTTGACCCTTACTGTACCTCCCATCCCAGCCAAAACCTTAGTAGCACTTTTAATCTGGAAAATATCCCTGCAAATAAACATCCCACCTCACTGATTGCACTTCGCACAAGTCGGGAATTGGTAATACTTAGTTCTTTATAGGAATATATCATCATTATAAAGCGTTGTATTCCCTGTCACTTCAGTTTCGCTGAATATCACACATGCACCTTAAGTTTGTTCATATCAATGTGGGTTTGTGTGCTGTGCCTGACTGTTGGCTTGGGTGAATTCTGCAGGTCTCATCTGCATACTTGCATACTTTCCTGTGCTGCTTCAATTAAACCCAATCACACAACATGCGCTCGTCATGCTATTTTAGCAAGGAATAGCAAACATAAAAGAATGAAAGAAGAGTGTTTGTGACAGATTGTATGCGTGCATGTTCAGATTCAACAAGTGACGGTCCCTGTGCTGTAGGACGGTCACTTGCTTATTCATCATCACACAGTACCAGATCCTCTCATCCTGAGTCTCCAGATGTCATACTATGTAGCTAACTGTGATGAGAGTTGATGTGAATATGCTGATGATGGTTTGTATTGAATTACTATCTGTGATGAGGCTGATGACGTAAAAAAAGAAAAAAGAAAAAACAGGAGCGCATTGATATGTCAGTGTCTTCTCTCTCTATGGTGAGGGGTGGGTGTTGGGTTGTTGTTTTGTTTGGGGGAGGGGGGTGCATGAGTGTCTGTGTCTGCCTTCTCTGCAGGATTCGCTCTATAGCTTAGAACTCTCTCTCTCCCTTTTTGCTTCCCTTGCAGCCACTGTGAGCCTTGCTCAGAGAGAAGAAAGCGCTTGTTTGTGCAGGACCCTCTCACCTGTAAATGTTCCTGCAAATTCACACAGTTAGACTGCAAGTCCAGGCAACTTGAGTTAAACGAAAGAACTTGCAGGTTTGTTTACGTTACGTCACGATAAAACCAAAGGTGCCTTGAATCTCCTCCTGTCCACTTGATCTTTTCGTCTCCCCCCGTTCCTCGCTGCTCTTCTGCCAGGGTCTTAAATGAGGTTTCCCCGCCGAGCTGCATGCTTCTTTACCTGCTTTTGTGTATTGTGTGCTGGTGGCTGGTCTGTGGTTATCTGTGTGCTTACAATGTCCCTGTACAATGCAACAGCCTCTTGGCATGCTGAGCGCAGTGTTGTTTTTGACAGCAAGTTTTGATTTAGTTTTAGTCATAGTATTTTGAATAAAATGTCATTTAGTTTTAGTCATGTTTTAGTCACCTGAAAAGTTGTAGTTTTAGTCTAATTTTAGACGACTAAATATCATAAGATTTTAGGTGACTAAATCTACAGTTGATTTAGTCAACTGAAATGTATTTTGGCAGGCCTTGATGGCATCGTAATGACTGATTTTACACTCAGTCATTACGTGTGCTGAACATAGCCGATCTACAAGCTCACAACGCGTCGTAGCGCGACGCGTTGAGCTTGTAGATCTGCTATTTTCAGCATGCAATGCCTGAGAGCAACCAAATATAAAATGACTCTCTTCAGCACTAGTCCCTCCCCAAGGTTTTAGTCTAGTTTTTATTTTGTTGACGAAATTGTCAATATATTTAGTTTTAGTTTTAGTCATCACAGCTTAGTTTTTATTTCGTTTTTGTCAATGAAAACAACGAGGTCGACAAACATTTTTCATCATAGTTTTAGTCGACGAAATCAACACTGGCTGAGCGTAACTCTTACATGTTGACTTTGTGATTACTGTTGACATGTTTTACTGCAAAGTGGCAGTTTAAGTATTTTGTGTATACAATTGTTTAACACAGCCCAGCTGTGACTAAAACATTGTAACTATGATCCCATTTTAATAGCCTACACACCAAGACTCTGATATGGTATGTACCATATTGGGTCAGTCTGAATAGAGCAGCTAATGGCCTGTGCGCAACACACCACACATCATATTGTACCATTAGTTTATCTTATCCAATCTCTTTCCCATCGGCACAGGGATATATATAACTACCTATGTGGGAGGGGGAATTTCATTTTAGTTTTCACTCCCAGACAGACGTGTTTATGCGCCAGGCCTCTAAAGACAGAACTCATGCACGTCACTAACACTCACAGGGAAAAGCGCTTCCCATGGTTTATTGATTGTATGGAAAGCTCGGGATTTGAGTGAATGCAAGAAATGGTGTCCGTGTTGCTTGCTCTGACTTAATTTATACAACATCGTACGACGGTGTCACAGGCTATCTTTGGCTCGCGACAGTGCCGTACAATGAGTTATAAATCAGGCTTCACCTATAAATATGAAATCGAAAATCCCCACTCATTCACTAATCAGTGGAAATAGACTGATTGCTGTTGTTGTAAATAACGCCTGCGCTCAGTAAGCAGCCAAATAGAGAGTAACTGTGAGAGCCACCTCTACTGAGACTCTTCACAAGGCCCAGTGTTTAATGACCTCCCCTGACCTGACCACTTCCATGACCTCCGAACTCCCAGGGCCCCCCACAACGCCCTGCATTTAGCGAGCCAGACACTCTCCGGTGGGGTGACCAGCGACACGTTTCCAATTGGCCACTCCGCGGTCAGGGGAGCGGGTGGGGGGTGGGATAGGGGGGTGGTGCCCTGGGTTGGGGTGATACTGGCTACACCCCTGCTATGGAAGCTGATTCGCCGCTGCTGCTGTCACCCGATTAACCGATTGCCTTGTCTTGTCTTCCACAGATGTGACAAACCAAGATGAGACGAGGGCAGGGGGGGGAGTGGGACGATGGCATGAAGGAATTCTTTTCTTGGCACAGCACTTTGAGGAAGCATTCCCTGCAAGGAGTTAAAATGGCAACGCAAGAGAGATCGAGCAAGAGGGAACAGTCGGGACACAGAGATCCAGCCGTTGAAAAAAATATATAAATATATACGTATTGATACACAGTATATGTGAATATGTATATATGTGTGTATATACGTATATATACAGTATATATAGTGTGTGTGTATATATATACTATATATACACATATATTCTGAATGGACAATGACAATGTGTATTGCTGCTAAAAAACAGAGATATTATATAAGTTAACGAATGCGCCGCTGGCGCGTGAATGGGATACATTTCTGTGCCAGTCTGTTTGGTCCTGCACATGGAACTGGGAGATTCCCTCAAAAGAAAGAAAACTGGGAAGGAAAGAGAAAAAAAACTTTTTATTTTATGTAACACTTCACTGGATGCTGGTCTGCTGTGGATATGATTTATGTTTAATGAAATGATACGAGTATAAACATTGAGCAAAGATTCGTGACCACAACTTCACTTGAGAGATGCAATGGGAGCCTGACTCCTCTCGGAACTCTGATAGAGAAGATGAGGAAGGGGTGGGGAGGGGTTTGAGGGGCGGGCGGGCGGATTTGGGGAGGTGGGAGGGGGAGGGAGGACGAGGAGGAGGAGGAGGGGGAGGCACTCCTGTTGTGCTTGAACTTAAATGGCAGGTCCAACTTCTAAGAGAGCTGTCGGAAAAGAAGAAGAAACTGATTCCCTCTGTCATGTGATGTCACTTCCTCCACGGGGTGAAGTTTTTGTCACCACTGTATCGACTAACACCCAATAGGATTCGGTGTGAGAATATTTGAAAAGGGATATTAATGTAGGTATATACGGAGACAGAGAATAAATAAGACGAGTTGATTTGACGACACCCACGAGTTAATGGTGGACCCTATAAGCCACCGGAATAATCAACGAGCTCAGTTTTGTTTCCTTATTTAATGTTTTTTTGTTTGTTTTGTTTTCCAAAGAGATGATTGCACATCCTCATAAGAACTGTTCAAGTCAAGGCAAAAGCAACGATCTGTATATACTTAACTGATATCCCTTTGTCTCGTTAACTACATCTAATTTATAATGCTAGAATATTTTCAGTATTCTATGTATTTAAGTGATATATATATATTTATATTCAGTGTTAATAGTTGATTTTCCTCTTCAACTGTCAACGCTTTCAACAATCTGTCTGGACACGGAGAACATGAATGACTGTAGACGGCTTTTTTTTTAAGAGAGAAAAAAAGAACAGAAAGGTTTAAACACTTTTGACATTCCTGAAAAAGATATTTACTAGCTCTGGGTTTTTCTTCCGCGCTAGAATGGGCCTCATAGCATGTCTCTTTGACCGATAGAAACCCCAGTGATAAAAGAAGCGTGTGAAATGATGCGCCGACGCAGGTGCACCGGGTTTTGGACTGGGAGTTGGACATGTGTTTTTGCACTTGAGTGCCCCGAAAAGACACGTCATCACAGAGGACTTCGCTGAAAGGCGTCACGCTGACGGTGGTCAGTTCGGACCAGACTTTGGACGAGACCAGAATGACACTGTGGCCAGCAGGCCTGCAGCTGTGCTGGAAGCTGGTCTGGACTAATAGCTATACTCACAGCAGTGCGCGTGGCCCCAGAGGAGGACTCTACTCACATGATAACCACGCCTCTGAAGCCCTCGGACGATGAGAGAGAGAGAGAGAGAGAGAGAAAAGAAACATTCTATTTGTATTTAATTGCCAGAATTTTGTTTGTTTATCATGTACAGCCACATTTTTAGTATATTTTTCACATTAATATATTTATTGGTGCTGTAAAATGATGTTTTACAATATTAATAACCTTTTTTTTTGTTTTTAGTGTAACAATTAAAACATATTTATTTTGAAAATATATTGTTCTTTTTTTATTAAACCAAACAATTGAAAATGATCTCTTTTTAGTGGTGTGACTGTGAACTACCTTGTATACAACTAGCTAATATAAATCAATAACATTTCACCATTTCCCGCCTTGTTGGGAGTTCAATAATTGCTGTGGAAGAGCATTTATTCCAGCTAGTTCTCTGAGTCTGGATGAGGGCCTGGTCCTTCTCACAATAGGAATATGTTGAGTGTTAGAGCAGTGGTTCTCAACCTGTGGCCGGGAACCCAAAGGGGCGGGTCCCCACATGAAGTAATCAAAAGTAATCAACTAAAACTGGTCAAACATTGGCCAAGTTGTAAAATAATATAAAAAGTATGAAAATAGCCGATCTACAAGCTCACGACACCTTGCATTGCGAATCGTTGTGAGCTTGTAGAGCTGCTATTTTCACAAATTAATATTCATCTGTAGAACCGAGTCAAACAAAATGTAATGACTTAACTCTTACAGTGCTTGTCAGGGTGGGGGTCCCCACTTCAAATATGATTATTTTGGGGGACCGTGGCCTGAAAAAGTTGAGAACCACTGTGTTAGAGAGTGCTGGAGCAAACCATTGACCCATACTTTTTTGCCCCATTTTCACGATTTGTCATAAAAGAAGTGTACAGGGCTTAAATAGATACAGTTAACCAATACAAATTATAAAGTCAAACAAATACACCACATACACCTATACTGTAAATATATCATATTATCCTTACTGTTAAAAAAACTAAGATCTAAGCTGAGAGATAACGGGGAGAGGTTAATTACCAGTAAGACTCCCTAATCGGGAGATACGCGACCGTAGGTGGCTTAGTTATGCTCATGACACGCTCATGACAGGTTAATTCCTGTATCCAAAATGCTTATTTTTTGAAGGACCACACTCCAGTCAATAAATCAGCTTCACCCACATAGACTATCTTACATGAACATACATTTTCTCCAAAGTTATTCAAATGTAATAGAACGTACGGTACCTGAATAATTGAGTCAATATATATACGTCTTGAGAAGACATGGACATTTGAATTGCTTATTGTAAATCAATCCATTGTTTAGAGACAATCTCAGTTTCAAATCAACCAGATTAAAATGCTAGTTAAAACGTAACGAGAAAATGCCATTGTGAAATAGTTTTTTTCAGACATATCTCAAGCAAGTTTCAAGTCTTTGCAAGTTGATTCTCATACCATAAGAATGGGAAACACTGGCGTAAAGACCAAACAAAGTACGGTGTGCTTCACAAAATGGTCTGCAAATGTAAGGTGAGTTATGATCAATAAACTAAACATGGATCCTTTAAAGTCCTTATGAAATGAATAATAGTTTTTTTCACACTTTTAGAGCATATATCCATCATCATTTTGATTGATTGAATTATTTATTAGAAGTTTGCATATAGGGAAAGGTACAGTTTCATGACAGTACAGTTCACTGGTACAAGGTCTACTAAAAGGAAACTCAGGTAAGTCTTGCGGCATATAACATTGAATGACAGACAGATAGAACACAGTACTATGCAGTAGATATCATCAGAAAAACAGTTGTAAACAAAAACAACAATGCAAAATAAAAGGGTTAGGGGTTTATTCGAGTGGCAGCCGCCTGTAAGTGGTTTTTCAAAGCGGTTTTAAAGGAAGTTACACTCCTTTAAAAGGATCCCTGGCTAATACGACAAATATGCCTTAATACATTATAATTGTCCTCTATAACTACAATGTAAAATTACCTTAAATATTTGATTTCTTCTAGAAATAGCCAATCTTTCACTCAATAGGGGAAATGCCTGTTGCAAGTTGATGATGTCATAAATGTCATGTGTGATCTATCCCTATGGAATTTATGGCATGCATGTGCAAAAAAAACAAAAAAGAAAAAAAGAAAAACAGACACATTTGAAATATTGATTTGATGCTCATATTAACCATAGGAAGTATTACGTTTGTTTTATTTTGCACATGCATGTCATAAATTCCATAGGGATTGGGATAGATAACACATGGCCGTCTCTCTCTGCAGGCTAGTGAGGCTACAAACAATAACATTAGGCATCACGTGAGTCAGATTTTACCGTGCCATCGCCTCAAGGGCTGGGACCTTCTGATTGGTTCAGAAACACACAGGTTTACATTTCAGACTGATACTTCAAAATAAAATGACCGAAAAGGCCATTTCAGTGGTTCTCAAAAATGTTCATGTCAACGAACCTCAAAATGATTCGTGGCTATTTTCCTTGGACCCCCTTTTTGAAAAGATTAAGAGTTGTTTGTTGATTTTTTGTTGCTTGGTTTGAATGAATAATTCTACAACTATTTCTACTGGGTATACAGAAGATAATAGTGGAAAGAGTGAAACCTATGATCTGAATAAACAGTGAGATAAGCGACCGTCACGTCGCTTACACAAACTTTAGGAGGCAATCGTGGCTAATCAGGAGGGAATATGGGAAATGGGACAGATCCATGTTGATTACATGACTTTAGAGATACTGTGTAACACTTTGCGTGATTTTAGGCCAAAATCTGTAGGAGCAGTGTTCAAAAATGTTTTTTTTTGGCGATAATCGGCCTGATGGTGGCGCAAGAAGAGGGCCATGTGAGAAATCAAGGGCGGAGGTTGTGATTTGCCATCCAAGGAGTGTGTGTGTAACGTTTGGCATTGATAAAAACAGGGGTACCCACCAGCCACCCATATAGGCATTTTAATATAGGATATGGATAGAGAGTATAAAGAAAAGAGAGAGTGTAAAGTTAATTTAAGAATGTTCTAAATTAATAAATTACCTATTAGCGTGGACTAAAATGGTGTAGTGGTGGCTTTGCAAACTGTTATATCATCATCTGTTATATCAGCAGCAGCCAAGAGTTTATTATAGATCAGTTTCGTGGGCCTGTACAAGGAATCAAGTGACCCTTTTCTCAGTAGACGTTTTGATGTGTCATACTGTAGTCAGGTAAACACAGCTGAAGGTAACAAGCACGGATTATGAATTCAGAGGCCCCTGGGCACAAACCTTTGGAGGTCATTGTCAACAACTTGTTTAAACACCACACCTTGGAGACAAAAATGTGTACTGTAAATTAGTTCATAATGTGTGATTACTGAGAGAAAGCCTACCTTATATGCACTGGTCTTCTTTTTGGCGATCTCTCGTCAAATGCTCCTCCAACGCCATCAATAACGCCCAGGTCTCTGACGAGTTCTGACTCTATTGCAGTAGCCTGTTGATAGAGAGTTCAAGCGTCTTTGACTAATCCTTGTTCTCAGTTAATTTTTAATCTTCGTGGGTAAATTAGGCTCCCCTTCACAGTTTGTCACCTAGCCTTGTTTGTTTGTCCTTTGCTTTGCTACTCCACTGCTCCACCATTTTTGGAGCGGTGAACAGCGCTCCCAACCTTCAGCTTTGTGTGTCTCCCTGTATCCCTGTTTCCGTGCGCATGAACTGCTGTAATACCGCTGGGTGACCACTAGAAGGGCACTGTTGCGCAGCCTAGGGTCTGTGGGCGAGAGTTATGTTTCATTAGTACAACGGTGCGTGGCCGGAGTTATGTTTCATTACAACGGTGCATGGCCGGAGTTATGTTTCAATAGTACAACGGTGCATGGCCGGAGTTATGTTTCATTAGTACAACGGTGCATGGCCGGAGTTATGTTTCAATAGTACAACGGTGCATGGCCGGAGTTATGTTTCATTAGTACAACGGTGTGTGGCCGGAGTTATGTTTCATTACAACGGTGCATGGCCGGAGTTATGTTTCAATAGTACAACGGTGCATGGCCGGAGTTATGTTTCAATAGTACAACGGTGCATGGCCGGAGTTATGTTTCAATAGTACAACGGTGCATGGCCGGAGTTATGTTTCATTAGTACAACGGTGCGTGGCCGGAGTTATGTTTCATTAGTACAACGGTGCATGGCCGGAGTTATGTTTCAATAGTACAACGGTGCATGGCCGGAGTTAGGTTTCATTAGTACAACGGTGTGTGGCCGGATTTTTCAACTATAAAAACAGGAACAGATTCAGAAGGCCGCACACACAGGGTACAGCTGCTCAAATCCACTGCTCCACTTCGAATCGATGGTTTGATTTTTTTATTTGATTTCAATTTTTTGTATCCATGTTATGTAGGCAGCTAACTTTTACCTGGTCTTTTCTGTTTTAATTAGCTACGGTATAAAGTAAGCTTAATTAAACTTCCACACCTTTGTTATCCAAACTCCCATGCTCTCAGGTTATCTCTTATCGTCAATAATGATATGTAAATGTTATTTGCAAGTAAAGTCTGCATTAATAGTTTTTTATGCGTGCGCACACACACACACACGCACACGCACACGCACAGGCACACAGGCACGCACACGCACACGCACACGCACACGCACACACACACACACACACACACACACACACACACACACACACACACACACACACACACACACATTTCAGGCTTCCTCTAAGCTAGAATCAAAGGTACAGGCCACTTCAAGAATGTAAACTGATTTGTCACATCTGGTGTATTAGCAGAGAAATGTGCAAAGATTTCTGGATTTTCAGTACAGAGATGAAATATGGAAGGTTTGACACAGGAATGTTTGTACATTCTCACAGACAGTGCAAAATGTTTAGATACCGGTATGTCCATGAAATCAACTATTCTGTCGTGGCGTGCTATAGTATGTAAAGTCCTTTATAGGCATAGCAGCCATTCAGAATGTGGGACATGGTTTCTGTAACAAGCCCTGTGGTCTGATGCAAACAATGAAGTGCATGGGTGGAGAGGAAGCAGAGGGAAAGGTTGAGTTTGGTGGGAAGGACCTGTAACCTGGCTTTTACCGTAAAGGTGATAATGTCCTCATTGAGAGCAGTGTTCCTGAGAAATGAATGAGAAACAGAGTGATCTGCTTAGGGAAGACATGCTAGTTTTCCCTGGAGTTTGAGTCCAGTCCAGTGTTGTTGTTGCTGATGATGAAACATATCCAACAGGGTCCTCCGAGCACCTGTAGGTGTTAACAGAGGTGAGGGGGTCAGCTATCATTCCCTCAGAGACCCTCACAGTCTCCGAGTCGGACCGCACCCGCTCCAGCGACACTCCAGTTTGTACACAAAAGATCGTCCAAGTCACACACACGCACGCACACACACACACACACACACACACGCGTGCGTGCACGCGCACGCACACACACACACACACACACACACACACACACACACACACACACACACACACACACACACACACACACACACACACACACACACACAAACACACACACACACACACACACACACACACACACACACACACACACACACACACACACACAGTTTAGATTTAGTGAACAACAATGGTTTCAATTCGGTCCATCCTTCCCAATGTATGAATGAGGGAGGAATTCTATTTTTGAATCTACTTGTTTTCATTCAGTGGGATTTGAGTAAGAGTGTAACATGTATTAATCCCAAAATACAGTAGTATTGTTCATAGTCCATCAAAACAACAGAACCTGCCTTGTCAGAAAAATCAAGATGCAGTATATTCTCTTTCCCCTAGACTCAGTAAAGCTTTTAATTCGGCGTTAGAAACATTTATCTCAACAGGAACTTTCCTCTTAAGAGCTTGGCAATGCTAGTTTCCACTAATTGGCTCTATAGTGACAATAGCTGTATTCAAATTAAGAGGACGGAAGAAACTGGGATTTATTTTTTGTTTTTTGTATTTCTTTATTTAACAATAGAGTACTTCAAATTCTAAAGCTTTACATTATTTATCCAGAGCAGGAGTGCTCTTTTTCCAGTAACGCCCTGCTTTTTACAGTTACACACATTCACACCTGGTAGTTGACCTGTACAACCAATCACAGTTGTATACTGTTGACCAATGAGCAGCTCCACTGGAGCAGTTTGGGGTTCAGTGCCTTGCCCAAGGACACGTTGATGGTGGTTGCTAAGGGAGCGTTACATGCATGGGTGAGGACTAACCAGGGTGGGGAAGAGAATGACCAAGACACTTCCCCACGCAGATTTGTTCCTGTCGCTCCATGGGATCGAACCGGGAACCTCTCGTCCACGAGTGTGCTCCTCAAACCTTTAGGCCACTGCTGCCCTAACTACTTTCGATAAGATACTAGATATACTGTACAACTAAAGGGTTTCTTTCATAATGAGTTGGCTTTCAAAAATGAACTACTAGCATAGCATAAAAAGTGAATTAAAATGTATGAGAGACTGATTCCAGGGTTCCACTGGTATCTTTTGAATCTTCAAAATGATATACATGTATTCCCTCACAACCATATATTACTGACAACAAACACAGTACACGGTATGCTTAGCTAGCATACCATAACCTTTCATGCAGAGCAGAAGGAAACAGCCTGGTGAAACCACTCTCAGTTCACATAAGACGCTCAGAAGAGTGGTGGCTCTTGGCAGGATCAGGCTGTGACTTTGTTACCAGAAAAACTCTCTAATTAGCTAGTGCAACTAGCTAATGGCTCTGTATGTGGTTATGTAATTTCATGCATTCCACCCCAAGTACAGAGAGATTAAGAGTGCCTCTGTAGGAATAAACTCGTTGGAAGACAGAAAACATTAGTTATGGATACCCCTATACCTTCAAATACTTTCACTACTTTTGCTCCATGTCTTCTCAATGTTTGGGTAGTTCACATCAGCAATTAATTAGTCGAATGCTTGAATCAGATGAGTCATTGGGTGCATACAGAAACTGGAATACGTTGGAATTGTGAGACATGGAATTACCTGTTAACGTATTGTCTCATCTTTTCTTACGTATATATATCTCTTGAGTAATGTCATGTTACTACACGAGAGAGGGCTTAATAAAGGTACACTCATCCATGTTAGTGTTATATTCAAACCTTCCTGGAAATATAAATGATTACAAAAAGTTTCCATAAAATAACAACAAAGTGAAACAAACGAAGTGAAACCCTCCTGAGGTTAGATCTCTTTGTTTTATTTCCCATGAAATACATTGTTAAACAGAACAGGAAATTCACTGAGGTTTGATTTTTTTTACATGCTTTTTATTCTATTTTATTTTATACCTAATTACCTTACCACATTTTGAGAATGCAGAAACAAGAGGTTATCATTGCATTTGCAGCCACACAATTCAGTCACAGGGGCCTGCTGTAATGTTGTAATGTAAAATGTAATGTTTTATGACAGTTAATGTCAATTTCAGCAACATTTTAAGACAATTTTGTCAAGAGAAAATTGCCTTTTTTAATTGAAGTGCTGTTAAATAAACTTGACATGTCTTAGCTGGATTAAAGTTTAAAGGACTCCTGTACTTTGTTCCTGTTGTTAACAGGGAAATGAGTGTATGAGTAAGGTACAAGGTTTTATAAGGACTTAAACAAGTTATACAGTATAACGGTCATATAATTGATCCATAAAACATTCTTTATGGATCCATTTCATTCAAGAATAAAGTTACATCTTTGTATATTGGGTCACCAGAGTAAACAATAACAACAAAAGAAAGTCGTAACTTAAGATACAAATAGCTTGCATGTGCAGACACACATTGATCTATTCTACAGTATATGAAAAAAAAACAACTAGTAAGACGCCTCAGGGCAACATGCAACCTAGCCCTGAGGTCACGCCATGTCTTGGCCATCTGGCCAGTGATGTATATCGGACCAGCCTATATGGAGACTCCTGGTACCCATATATGGAGATCCATGTACTGTATATGGAGATATGCTGTGAAAGCCCAAACATGCTCAATGATGCTCATGCTCATACTCATACTCAGTTATTCGTTATGTGAAAGTCCTATGGCGTCTATGACATCTGACATCATGTATACGATCCCTGTCTGTTGAACCAGCCACACAGATATGGGCTGTCTTGGCCATATATGAATTCTGTTAGTGTGGTATGTGGCCGATGTGGCCTCTATGGGCATTCCATTCCCATATGTCCTGTTATTTATGGGCTTAATATTGATGACATCAGGGATTCTCCATGTATGGGTATAAAAGGGATTCTGTTAAGCCCTTTGCACATAGGCGCGTTTAACCGCACGGATAAAACGGACAATATATTTTTTTGAAAAGAAAACAATGATTCTCTATGACCTCATGCACACCGGCTCCGAATTAGCCGTGCGACGAGTGGCTGCCGCCGTGCGTTTTTTTCTCGATCGAACCCAGTTCGATTTGTGCGTCTTGTCGCATGCAGTAAAAACTCATCACTCCTTTTATGACTCCTTTTTGGATCCGCAGCGCCGATTCCGCACACCCTTGCACACCAAATCCAATGCGTTTTATTCATGCCGCAAACGAAAAAAAACGCAACTGTCCTGTGTGCAAAGGGCTTTAGTGTGGTTCCCCTGACATCACAGTGAAGTCAGAGCATGATGTCAGAGCGGCAAACCCATTCTGTTAGAGTGGTTCCCCTGACATCACAGTGACGTCAGAGCATGATGTCAGAGCGGCTAACCACAGTGTCAGGAGAAGATGTGCCGGTTTTCATAGTTAACTGCGACCTATGGTCGCAATAGTCCAATAATTCCATATAGGCCTTTTTTACAGGAGGTTAAATTTTGAGAGTGTAGAGCGTAGAAAAATGGGTCATCGTTGGGGCCTTCCAGCTGTTTGACAGGGGCCCAACGTTTGAAGTTCTCAGTTAGCACTTAACATAGGATTAGGAAATGTGATTAATATTACATACAAAGGTGCTGAAGCACTTCTACACGGCAGATTTGGGCCATAAATAAAACATGAACACACAGTAATCTTTGTCCCTCAATAACCAGAGCCCTTGTGGTGCTAAGTACCAAGAGGAATGCTGCAAGTGATTTGATCTCTGATTAGAAAGGAATTTGAAAAATCACACCAACTTTAACCTCACGTAAACCTAAGGAGCTCGCTTGTGTCGCTGGACTTTAAACTGGCGCTTTAGCAACAGTGGTGCCACTTAACCCTTTAACGGCAGAGCCTTGACTAGGCTAATGAATATATTCCCCATATGCTGTGCAAACCTATAGACAAATTCATAGTAGGCGTTCCATCTACCAAAAAACTAATTTCTAAACCAGGGTTCTTCAACAAGGGGTCCGAGTTACTACAGGGGGGCCGCCAAATCCTTGTGTGATAGGATAATTCTTTTAAATTATTCAGGGGAGAACTTTAGCCAAAAATAGCAGATCTACAAGCTCTCAACGCCTCACAGCGCGAGGCGTTGAGAGCTTGTAGATTTCGGGCTTGCAGATTTCGGCAAATAGATTTGGTGTAGAGGTAAAAAAGAGCAGACCAAGTACATAGTGAAAGGTCAAGTTTACAAAATATCAACGATTAGTTAAATGTCTGAAAATACACATTGACATGAATCCAACATAGACTGATGACAGTGCTGTCAAACAAGTCTATGAATGTATCTATGAAATCTACATCACACATTTATACAATATGTTGAGGGGGTCCCTGCTTCATCTCTCTGCTAAGGGGTCCTTGGCCTGAAAACATTGAAGACGCCTGTTCTAAACCTTCAATGCCTACACTCTCTTAGAAATGGAACAACATGTTCAAGGAAAGCTGGTATCACAATGGATGTCAGTCATTCAAGGAATTTATTATGAATGAAATGTCTGAGTGATGATGAGCGCTTTGGGGAATGAGGAAGGAGTAACGAGGAAGAGGAAAGGGGAAGGAGGTATAGAGGCAGGAGAGAATGGAGTGTCAAATGCTGACGCTGTGCCTTTAAGTGCGTGTCTGGGGTTCACACGCTCGCCAGGATGCCATGCGCATGATCAGGTGAACGCAGTGGAAACTGCCCTATCGACTGACGTCATTACGTCACTCCTGTGTGTGTGTGTGTGTGTGTGTGCGTGCGTGCGTGCGTTTGTGTGCGCGCGCGTGTGTGTGCGTGTGTGTGTGTGTGTGTGTGTGTGTGTGTGTGTGTGTGTGCGCGCGCGTGTGTGTGTGTGTGAGAGAGAGAGAGAGACAGAGAGAGGGGGGAAGATAACCAGAATCAGTTACAGTGGCGTCAGTTTAGAAAAAGCTACAGTAAGGTATGGCAACATGACTGGTTCGCGCGCGTGCAAGACACCAGTCATGTTGCCATAGCTTAGCAACAGGCATGATACATTTATTTTACATTTTATTTTTTCCCCCCGTTTCTATGGTTTCTTGGCCTGAATATGGCAGCCTGGAACAGTTGTTCAAGTGCATTGCACCTGTGCAGCTGACCTGCGGAACCTGGTAATATACCATTTTGTCAAAATGGGGAGAATACAAGTGTGGAGAATATAATTATTATACCTTGTTAAAGTGACCATTTTTGTTAAATTTTGCATTTGTAGTTATTTTACTGTAATTTAACAACATAATAACCAGCACAAATAGACAAAGAGACATTCATGGATTTATATTTAAAAGTACATTTTATTTTCCCCCCTGGACCCAGGGTATGGCAGCTGCATACCCCTGCCATACCCAATTGACGCCCCTGATCAGTTACCTCACCGTGTCTTGTCTTTGGGTCGGTGGTTCTCAAAGTGGGGTCCAGCAGGGACCCTCAGGCTTAACAGGTCTGTAACTATGAGAGTGTCCATGGAACCAAAAGGACATTATTTGGCTCCATTTACTCTCAGAGTTACTGTATAGGATGGGGGTCGTTGAAATTAAAGTTTGAGAACCTTTTACGGTAGCTCTTGACCATGTCTCCTTCCACCAACAGTCCAGGCACATTGCTGTCTCACTGAGGAGTTAATGTCTGCGAAGCCTTGATGACACACGCTCTGTTAACCCAGGAGGTGTTAATACGCGTGTGTGTATGCGCTAGAGGGTCGGTGCGTGCATACGCACATGTCTGTTCACTTGCCTGTGTGTGTGCGTGCGTGCGTGCGTGCGTGCGTGTGTGCGTGTGTGTGTGTGCGCGCATGCACAAGTGTGCGTGCGTGCTTATGCGTGCGTGCGTGTGTGTGTGTGTGTAAAGGCATGTTTGCCTTTGTTCATATAAGCATTTGTTCTTGTGTGTGTGTCCTGCCACGGGGAACAGGGGGGAGAGAGAGAGAGTGTATAAGAGGTTACAGACAGCATTTTCCATTCCCTGCCATCTGTGTGGTGTAACCTGCCTCTGATTTGCCTGAGTAATTATTTAAGTGGAAAGTCAATGGTTAGGAAACCGGGACGCCTGGGGACCACAGCATTGCTTTTTCAGTCAGGATAAAGGCTTCTATATATTTCTCAATGAAAAATTACACTTTTTTTTTCCGTTATCAAGGCTACTGGGTCACAAGACTGATTGTTCAAGATAAGGTCCAACAGTTTTCAAACTGGTATGGGGAAAACCTTTTCGCAACTTCCATTCAAGTGGTGCCTATTTAAAATACAACCCTCCTGCTGACATTATAGTTCCTTACAAAGAAACACATAAAACATATATAATAAGGTTGTGAAGTACTGTTCAAAACCCACTTTAACCCCTATTCACTTTGTGGTCTGTACTTGGTCCCCTCCTTTTGTCCCTCTACACCAGTGGATCACAAACTTTTTTGGTCTCAGTTCACCCCTGTAAATAACTTTTTCATCCATGGCACCCCTGAATGATATTGTTACTTAATAGCACCGTACATTTATGTCAGTATGTCATGAGATGAACTTTTTAACTTTGTTTAACAACTCGAACCCCAGCATTCCTATTCTGGGTGGAACATTCACCAAAAATAGCCGATTTACAAGCTCACAACGCGTCCCAAGATCCGCTTTTTTGGTGAAAGGATTTGACTTGAATGCACAAAGTACATTGAAACTGAGGTCTGTTTTACTAAGTATGGAGTCTATAGTTAAAGACGCACTGCAACAGCGCAACATACTGGCTCCGCTTGTGCGGGGAGGACGAACAGGGAGGCGGGGGAGTTAACGTACGTCATCACGCTTTACGTTTTTGTTTAGGGGCTGTACTTAGGTCTGTAATTGTCTTGTTATAATACACAATCTAATGTTAGGTATGGCCATATTATCACAACAGATATGCTCTAAAGGTGTGAAAAAACGTATTTTTCATTTCACTACATCTTTAAACTAAAGTGATGAATTATAAATATTATCAAAGTGTTCTGTGGCGCCTCTGGACTTGCGTCACGGCACCCTGTTCTACACCAAATCTCTTCACTGAAAATAGCATATCTGCAATCTCACAACACGCCGCGTTGGAACATGTGAGATCGTAGATCTGCTATTTGTGCCCATTATGACATGCCCAGAATAGGGACGCTAGGGTTCATGTGGTTAACCTTGGTTTAAAGAAGTTACCACTTAATGTATGCCTATATGAAACACCTCATACTCTGTCAGAGTCATGCACTGAACACACATTTTAATTTGCGAGGGCGTGTATACTGTACGAACCAATTCTTCATTCCGGCTCTTCTGTAATCTGTTAATCCAAATGACTAATTTGCACAAATCGAAAAGGATTGTCATTTATTTTAGAACGTTGGCAGCACAAATGAAACGGTTCCTCTCCCACACAAGTGGAAACAAAATACAATCAGACTGGAAAACAAAGTAAGTGTGGGCTGCCAGGGAAACGGCCTGTTTCTGAAATCTGCCCGTGTGACCGTTGTGACGTGCTCCTCTGTGATAAAGTAGCAGGAAGCAGTGCCAGCAGAGATAATGCTAAGCTCTCATACAAACCTCTGGCAAGATTGAGGGCTAAACTCATTAAACTCACAAATTCATTCAGAGCACACCGCCGTCTCATTGAGATATTCAGACACAAGTTTATTTGTTATGCTTCGGTAGAAGTCTGGAGATAGCATCACTTTATTTCAGTTGTGTGCGCGCGCGCGCGCGTGTGTGTGTGTGTGTGTGTGTGTGTGTGTGTGTGTGTGTGTGTGTGTGTGTGTGTGTGTTTTGTGCATTTGTGTGTACATGTATATCTGTGTACTGTATATCTTTGTGTGCATGCATATGGGCATATACTGTACGTGTACTGTATGTGTGTGCCTGCATGTGCGCATACGTGTATGTGTGTGCCTGCATGTGCACACACGCATGCATAAGTGTGTGTGTGTGTGTGTGTGTGTGTGTGTGTGTGTGTGTGTGTGTGTGTGTGTGTGTGTGTGTGTGTGTGTGTGTGTGTGTGTGCGCGCATGCGTGCTTGCTCGTACGTGTGTGTGTGTGTGTGTGTGTGTGTGTGTGTGTGTGTGTGTGTGTGTGTGTGTGTGTGTGTGTGTGTGTGTGTGTGTGTGTGTGTGTGTGCGTGTGTGTGTGTGTGTGTGTCACTTGGCAGGCTGTGTAGGTTGGGAGTTAAACTAATGAGCTCTGGAGGCTGAATGTGCCTGCATTCTGGTAGATAAGCTACATTTGTTTCAGTAGCATGTAATTACACACAAACACACACACACACACACACACATGCACAGACACGGTCACACATACATTATATGAGCAGAA
>NC_137811.1:58446694-58451694 GCF_963921795.1 Nannobrachium achirus
ATCACAATGTTTGCAAACAAACGTGTAGAGCGGTATTTCCGTTGTCTATATACAATATAAAGTGTCCTGAACATTAGCTGTCACTGTCAATCTGGATATTTAGAACCAAATAATATATTTCTAATAGTCAATAGTACAAGTGTCCTGTTCTTCCAGGAATAAGGTTAATAAATAATATTGCTCCAATGCGATGCAGCCGGAGCTATCTACCTAGGAATATATTTTTGGTTGTGGTGACTTAATGATTTTGTATATACTCAGTACCACAGCTGATGCCATAGTCTCAAGGGGAACACACACTGGACGCGGAGGCGGCGCGGAGGCGGCGCGGAAGCGGCGCGGAAGCGGCGCGGAAGCGGCGCGTCAAAACATACGGCCCCATTATTTTCAATGAACTAACCCACACCGGCGGCATTAGACGCGCGCAGCCGCGGGTCTGCCGCCGCGCCTGCCGCGCCGATACGCCGCTGTTCTATTTTTCCAGCGTTGCCGCGCGGTGAACATGTTCTCCCATGGTTCTCCCCACCGGGGGAAATGGATGTGCTGTGTGGCAGCGCGCCGCATCCAGTTGGGGTTACCGCGCGGCACTTAACGTGTGTCGATACCGCAACGCGGCTCTGCGCAGCCGTCCGCGTTCAGTGTGTGCTCCCCTTCAGTCAGAGGCGTCAATTGGGTATGGCAAGCTATGGCAGCTGCCATATCTTGGCTACAGGGGGTAAATAATAAAATGTAGTTTTCATCATGCCTGTTGCTAAGGTATGGCAACATGACTGGTGTCTTGCACGTGCGCAAAAGCAAGACACCAGTCATGTTGCCATACCCTAGCGTTTTCTGAACTGACACCACTGGTCACAGTCACTCTGACTCTCGGGAGGAAAATCATTACTTTTCAGGATTCCTAGGAATCCAATTCATTTGTCAAACTCTTGTTAATACTTGTCATTGGTTAAATATGCATAAAAGCGGATTTGACCACTTTCAACGTTGCGTTCCTATTTTGGGCATGTCATTATGGGTGCGAATTTTCAGATATTTACGAAAATATACAATCTTGACATCTCACATCACAACACATTGTGACACATTGTAGAAGATGGCTTTTTTCAACCTTTGTGCAACACTAGCATGCCATAATGCCCTAAAACACCTTGATGGCAATGACCGGATGTACACTGTACGCAACATCGAAAATAGACGACCTATAAGTTCACAACTTGCTCACAAAGTTAGGGTTCATGCGGTTCATTTGTATTCATATTTCAAATGAAAAACATATGTCTGCGTGCTTATTTATTCATTTTATCTTCATAATTTCTGATCAAATTAACTCACATAACCTTGTGTCCATGTGTGTTATAGTAAGTGGGGGTGTGGTGGTGTGGGGTGGGGGTGTCTGTGATTAGGTTTCTTTTACAGGAAGGTGTAAAATTCCATGGGGAGACTGCGGTGATGGGGAGGCAAGCTCAGGCTTGTCAGAGCATTCCACGCTCTTCGGGAAGCAATCTCCTTCGCCATCCATCCCAGGGGATTTCCAATGGAAAGGCCTTGACAACAATTATTGAAAGGTGAACTAAACGGCAATGAGGCAGACCCATGGGCGTGTAAACAGTAAACAAAAAGCAAAATAGTTGTGAATTAATTATGTTTTAATGCAGATTTTATTATTAAGCTATTAATATTAATTAACCATACATTTTCTATGGTGCTTCCAGCAGCCGACCGACAAACAAACAAACAATTGTTTAACCCTCTAAGGCCCGCATTAAGAAATACTTGAAATAAAAAATTGAAAAAAATCAGATGGTGTTGTAGGAGTCCTATTAACTCATTCGGAGTTTACGGCCGTGAAGCCCGTAAATTTCTCTATGTCTTTCACTGCTGGCTTCTCCTACCTGTTAACGTAGGCTCTCATCCAGTTCCCATCGTGCGTGATCGGACACTGCTATGCGTCGTGTGTTCGATTATTTCCATCAGCTTCTCAAATCCTTTTAGATTTTTACAATTGATCAATAAGTTCTCCGTCTGTAAGCCGCGGAGTTTAAACAGTAAGGTAACGGGCCAAAATAGACGACGGACCATCGGCTTCCGGTTTAGGGGCTCAATGCTAACGGGTCCGCCCAATAATGTGTCCGTGTAGAAACCGATCACGGAGCATTAGTTCCGACCTATTTTAGTTTCACTTCGATAAAAAAATGTTTTTTAATTAATTTTTATTACATTTACGGGTTCTACGGGCATGGCAGAGAAGGGGTACAAAGGGGTATTTTGGTGGCAGAGCTTGAGTTAAGAGGAAAATGTAATGTTTTTTTCAAAAAAATGTTTTTGTAAGATTTTATAGCCATAAATCAAAAATCATAAATCATGCTCTAATTTACATATGGGGGATATTTTTCACAATAATAACATATGTACATGTTCTAGACATTCTAATGATCACCAAAAAAAATAGTACAGGCATTTTACTTATGTTTTTGTGAGGTATAGCTTCCATGAAAAAGTGAGATGTTGTTCGTCAAAACTCTGGAATTTCAGCGGGTGTGGCGGGTGTGAATGTCAGCCCCTGTGGGGGGTATTTATATGCAAATATTGTGGCCAATGGCATTGTAATACTAAACAATAGAATCCAATGGTGGTGTTTAGGTGGTAGGGGGAGCTAAAATAAAATGATTTAAACCTTTTTTTGGATAAAATACAAACGTTGTAATATTACAACCGTGGGCCTTAGAGGGTTAAGCCTGCATTTAACCACATGCATAATGGACAAAAATGTTGTGGCACACAGAAGCAATCACTTTAGGCCATTAGGAAACTATAATAAAATCAAATGTTTACACAAATGAGTAATTGCTAATGTGCCAGGATCCAGCTACCGTTGAGCTTCCCATCAAAGCCACGTTTACTTTGGACCAGGTGGCATTTGATCCTAAAACACACAAACACGCACTCACACTAACAAACGTGAGTGCGCGCACACACACGCACGCACGCACGCACGCACGCACACACACACGCACACACATTCAATTTGCCACATCACACCCCGGCATGGTTAGAGTTGTGGCTGCGGCTTGAAAGAAAAAACTTGAATGGCATGACACTCCACCCACTGCTAACTACCTCAACACACCACATATCAGTCACTGTCTAACCCCTGGAATTCCTTATATTGAAGCTTTGGTTGTAAATCTCGCAAGACACCAAATCGAGGTCATTGACCCCGGAGTCAAGGCCAGGTTAGTTGCATTTTCTGTTTCCCAAAATAAGGTCATTGACCCCAGGGTCAAATCCATGCTAGTAGCTTCTTTGTCGCTTCAAGTTCAAAAGAACAGCATTGTTGTCAGAGTTGAACTCATACTACCAGGGACGTGCTGGCCATTGGGAAAAGCGGGACAACTCCCGAACGGCCGGTTCATTCCCAGCCGGTCCAGGCCGGCCATTAGGAAAAAAATATAAATAAAATGTCGGCCTTCGTTCCATTTTGGGGGCTGTGCGGCCAACAAAGTAAATCGTCACTGTCGGGCAGAAAACTTGTATCTCCAAGTTTCAAATTTATACATTTTTTCACAAAGCAAAGCCCTGCTTCATCATACAAGGCCGTTGCACAAAAGTAGTGAAAACAGCCGATCTACAAGCACACAACGCCTCGCGGTGCGAGGCGTTGTGTGCTTGTAGATCGGCTGTTTTCACTACAGTAGTTTAAATCATTTTTAAAATGATAAATACAAAACAAACGGTTTTGGACATATAAGGTTTCCACCCGACAACGACAAAATATATTTAAAAAAAAATGAGGGCCTCTCCAACTCTTTTTCCCGGGCTGAATCAGGGGCCCAGCATGTCCCTGCATACTACTGTTGCAACTCACACACAAACCACAGCTATCCTTACCGCAGTGTATGTCCTCATTGAGTATGTCTACACTCATCAAACACGTAACATGCCATCTGACCAATATGAACTAAACTTCTGTCAAAATATTGCTGTTCCATTTACATAAAACATGTCTCCTCAAATCAGTTCTTCAGTGAGTTGTTACGCCTGATTTACACTTGGTTGCGCATCATGTCTTGCATTGAAAATAGCAGTATAGAAGTGTAAAGTATAAATCAGGCCTTCACCCAAACTTCACCCGTGATGTGATGTCCATAATGCTATCTCTACAGTCGCTTTTTCAGAATTTTTGTCATTAAGTCATCTCCATATAATTATATAAAAAAGCGTTCTCCATATTCTTTGTTGTATGTAAATCTGAAGTTGTCCCTTATCTATTGCCCTACCTTTAACCAATTCTCATCACTGTGTAAATACATAAATGCCTTTCTGCATGGATAAGGCACAATGATCTTGTGCCTTTTCAAAATAGAGACACAAGACAAGAGAGGATTACCATTACCCCCTGACTTAATTTCGTCATGCCTACTATTTCAGTGGATTCTCGATTTGTGACGCTGCATGTGTTTTGGTTGACTTGTCCTGCGTATACCCAGTTTGTTATCTGCGGAATGTAGAGGGCAGTGACTGCTTTCCCATAGTTCCCTTCACAGAGATGCAGTCTTCCGCTCGAACCGCCCGCAAAATGAATATTGACACGTCGTAGTAGTCGCCTGACTCATGTCATCATGTGGGTGTGTCTGCTGACATCGCATGAGAAAGGCATTCGCGGCATGGCAGTCCCTTCGACTGCCCATCCCATTACACTCCATGCCCTTTGAGCAAACTGCCAGCCATCAGACTGCAGCATGGTCCAGCTTTGGCGCCAGACTCTTTGAAAAGTGCTCATTTAGCTTCCGTGCTTCACTTCACCCAAATCATCCCTTGCTTTTCACTCCGGCTTCAGCCTCAACAGAGGCTTTCTCAAATGTATCTCACGTGGGCAACACTGGGAGTAGTTGCACTTCAATTCAATTCAAATGAATTCAAATTACTTCAGCCTAACCCTTTATTTAAATTCAATTCAGTTACTTAGTAACATCCATTCATTTTCATCTCAGTGTGACAGG
>NC_137811.1:58454194-58569194 GCF_963921795.1 Nannobrachium achirus
GGGACTTTTTATCCGGAATCATGGTCAAATATGAAAATGTTTTAATAGGTGGAGACCTGAACATCCATGTATGCTGCTGCGACTCGAACCCTTTTGCAAGGGACTTTTTACATCTCACTGAATCTTTTAATTTCACACTAGCCATAACTGGTGCCACTCACGAAAAAGGACACACATTGGATATCCTGCTGTCACATGGTGTGACCGTCTCAGTAACTGACATTTTTCCAGCCCCGCACATTTCTGACCACTTCCCAATCATATTCACAACCTCAACTCCCTGCTCTATAATTAAATCTGGCCCACTCGTTCGCCGCACACGTAATATTAACCCCCAAACTGCATCTCTGTTTTCACTAAGCTTTAACGATTCGACAATTCACGCCCTGGACGCAACTAATGCTTCAAGCCCTGATACAATCCTCAATATGTTCAACTCTACATGCACTGAAATCCTTGATTCTGTTGCCCCCCTCAGGTATAAGCGCAAAAATGCCCTCCCCGAACCATGGCTAAACTCTTCCACGCGCGCTCTCAGGCGCACGTGTAGGTGCGCAGAGAGGAAATGGCGCAAGGACCGACTTCATGTCTCACTGGATATATTACGCAATAGTCTCTCTGACTATCAGAAAGCAATAAAAATGGCTAAAGTACAATACATCTCCAATTTAGTCAATATACCACAGGTAATAAACCACAGGTGCTTTTCAATATTCTCAACTCCATCACAAATCCACGTGATGCACCTGCTATCGTTCCCTCCTTAAGCCTCTGTCTAGATTTTCAAACATTTTTTATTGATAAAATCCATAATCTTAGGTTACTACATAATTACACTGCTCCAGATCCAGTCACACCCACCCGTACTGTCAATTTCTCCCAATTCGAACCCATCACTCTCCCTTCACTTTCCGAAGTGATCTCTCGCCTAAGACCCACAAACTGTCCCTCAGACTGCATCCCCTCCCGGCTCCTTATCGAGGTTTTTGGTACGGTTGGCCCAGTTGTTTTAATGCTGCTAAATGTGTGTCTTACCTCAGGCTGCGTCCCTACTGCTTTTAAACACGCCGTCGTACAACCGCTAATAAAAAAGAAAAACCTTGACCCCACAGTTTTATCACATTTTAGGCCCATTTCGCAACTACCATTTTTATCCAAAGTTTTGGAAAAAATAGTTTACAACCAACTACAGAGTTTTTTAATTTCACAAGGCATTCATGAAACTTTTCAATCTGGCTTCAAACCTGGCCACAGCACAGAAACAGCTCTTTTAAAGGTTTTTAATGATCTGATTTTAACAGCCGACAACGGAAACCCCGCCGCCCTGGTGCTCTTGGACTTATCAGCCGCATTTGACACCGTGGATCACAGAATCCTTTTACAGCGCCTGGAGCATCAGGTCGGCATTACTGGTACGGCCCTAACATGGTTCCTTTCCTATCTGTCTGACAGGAGTTTTTCAGTACAATTAGGCCCATTCTCCTCACCTCCGGCCCCCCTCACATGTGGGGTGCCACAGGGCTCCATACTAGGCCCTATCCTCTTCCTGCTCTACATGCTCCCCCTCGGTCCCATCCTGTCCAAACACAACATTTCCTTCCACTGCTATGCCGATGACATCCAACTATACCTGCCCCTTAAACCAAATTCTAACAATTCCAACAATTCATTTCAGCCATTACTCAACTGTCTACAAGACATCAAAATCTGGATGGATGCCAACTTTTTAAACCTCAACCAAAGCAAAACTGAAATAATTATATTCGACCAACACATGGCCCCACCACTCATTATCCCAGACACCCTTCTCTCAAACATCCGCACATCCGCCAAAAACCTTGGTGTCACCTTAGATAGCACATTCAAATTTCACAAACAAATTAACTCAGTTGTCAAAACCAGCTTCTTCCAACTCCGCCTCCTAGCCAAAGCCAAGCCTTTTCTACCCAAGAAACAACTAGAAATGGCAACACATGCCTTCATCACCCAAAGGCTTGACTATTGTAACTCCTTATATAGTGGCATAGACCAGTCGTCCCTCAGACGACTACAACTGGTCCAAAACGCTGCTGCTCGCCTGTTGCCTGGCACTAAAAAACGCGAACATATAACCCCGGTCTTAGCTTCACTCCATTGGCTTCCCGTAAAATTCCGCATTGATTTCAAAATTCTCCTTTTCACATTCAAATCCATAAATGGTCTAGCCCCTAAATACCTCTCAGATCTCCTGGAACCCTATGTCCCCGCCAGAGTCCTCAGATCTGCCGACAAACAGCTACTGGTCGAGCTGATTCCTAAAAAAACTACTAGAGGGGCCCGCGCTTTCGCGGCTGCAGCCCCTAGGCTATGGAACGGCCTGCCTTTTTCGATTAGGACTGCTCCATCCATAAGTGTTTTTAAATCTCAGGTTAAAACTCACCTATTTTCTTTAGCTTTTAATGTCACCTAAGTTCCTTTTAATGTACCTATGTTCCTTTTTAATGTCTGCTTGTACTGCACATGTGTTGTGCTCTTGTTGCCTTTGTTATAATGTACATATGCTTGCTTTTTTGTTTGCTCCTGCTCTCACTGCTCTGACTGTACAGCACTTTGGTCAATCTCGGTTGTTTTAAATGTGCTTTATAAATAAAGTTTGATTTGATTTGATTTGATTTGTATGTATGTGGATGGATGGATGGATGGATGGATGGATGCATGTGGATGGATGGATGGATGTGGATGGATGGATGGATGTGGATGGATGGATGTGGATGGATGGATGGATGGATGTGGATGGATGGATGGATGGATGGATGGATGGATGGATGTGGATGGATGGATGGATGGATGGATGGATGGATGTGGATGTGGATGGATGTGGATGGATGGATGTCAATGGATGGATGTGGATGGATGGATGGATGGATGGATGTGGATGGATGGATGTGGATGGATGGATGGATGGATGGATGGATGCATGGATGGATGGATGGATGGATGGATGGATGGATGGATGGATGGATGCATGGAAGGATGGATGTGGATGGATGGATGGATGTGGATGGATGGATGGATGGATGTGGATGGATGGATGGATGTGGGTGGATGGATGGATGGATGGATGTGGATGGATGGATGGATGCATGGATGGATGGATGGATGTGGATGGATGGATGGATGTGGATGGATGGATGTGGATGGATGGATGGATGTGGATGGATGGATGGATGTGGATGATGGATGGATGTGGATGGATGGATGTGGATGGATGGATGTGGATGGATGGATGGATGCATGGATGTGGATGGATGGATAGATGGATGTGGATGGATGGATGTGGACGGATGGATGGATGTGGATGGATGGATGGATGCATGGATGGATGGATGGATGTGGATGGATGGATGGATGTGGATGGATGGATGGATGTGGATGGATGGATGTGGATGGATGGATGGATGGATGGATGGATGAATGTGGATGGATGGATGGATGTGGATGGATGGATGTGGATGGATGCATGTATGTGGATGGATGGATGGATGGATGGATGGATGGATGGAGGTGGATGGATGGATGGATGGATGGATGTGGATGGATGGATGGATGGATGGATGGATGGATGTGGATGGATGGATGGATGGATGGAAGGATGGATGCATGGATGGATGGATGGATGTGGATGGATGGATGGATGTGGGAGGATCACTGCTGCAACGTAGCTGTGAGCGCCTGCAAAGCAGGCGCGATCTCTAGATGTGAGCGGCCCGAAGGGCCGCGAACCTCTAGTCTATACAATTACCAGTAATGAATCAGGTGAGTAAACCAAGCAGGATCTTACATGCTACAACCGTTACAAGTTCCACTTTCGTGACCAGAAGCAAAATTGCCATGCCCACATCTGCTGAACGCTGCTATGTCTAAAAGAGCAGACAGCGAGTGCTCTGCTCTCTGCTGCGGTACAGTGAGTCAGTCGGTTTATCAGACGGGGCGATCTCCTACCCCAGGAGCCCCGGGTCTGGCCTTATCAGATCCAGCTACTGCTACTGCCACAGCCCCAGACACAGCTCAGCTGCCAACCTCGTCCTATGGATGAATGGATGAACGGCTGGATAAACGAGAACGGATGGCCCCGATAACCACTCTTTCGGCATGTGTATAGTCGCAGCATCTCCACAGATATCCCATCGTGGGGGCCCCCCGAGCACAGAGGAGAGGAGCGGTCGGTGGGTCGGTGAGAGACTGCTACAGAGTACAGACAGAAACGGGGGGCCTTCATCTCACAGGCATCCTCGCTGATCCCTGATAAGGGGAGGAAGGTTGGCTGAGGCAATGGAAGGAGTGAGGAGGTGGGTGTGTAAGGAGATATCTCAGTCAGAGAGTGCACACCTGGCTGCAGAATGATGTTTCCATAAACATGAACTGCGAAGAGTTTGTGTCAATTTTTGCAGCTATCGGCCCCCTGATAAGGCCATGTTGACATAGTAGAGAGAAGAGTATACATAGAGTATTTCTGTTTGGTTTGGCCCACTGTCCTGATAAACAAACCAGGTATGTGTTACAATCTTCTAGAGGTGGGACGTTTGAGAACGAATCGAGCCTTTTGAACGGCTCTTTGATATGAACGACGGGATCCGGTTCGCAGTAGGGAGCTGTTCCTTTCTAATGAACAGTGGTGGGAAAAGTACACAAAAGCTCACAATGCGTCGGGTTGCTGCGCATTGTGAGCCTGTAGATCGGCTATTTTCAAATGATGGAAAATATGGCCAAAATGTATATAGGGTAGAAGTGATTTGTAATTATAACCAGTAAGACTCCCTAATCGGGAGATAAGCGACCGTCAGGTCGCAGCGTGATTTGAGAGCAAAATGTGTAGGAGCAGTGTCCAAAAAAGTGGCCTGATGATGTGTATATAGGGTAGAAGTGATTTGTAATTATAATCAAAATCTACAAAGTAACTAAATAACTAAAGTAACTCAATAACTAAAGTAACTAAAATGAGTCTTTTGAACAGATCCCAGAGATCCGGCTCACTTCAAAGAGCCCTAAATCCCATCTCTACAATCTTCCATCCACCAGCCATTTACAGTAATGTTTAGTGATGTGACGAAGGGGGAAAAAAGGAAGGTGTTTAGTTTCAGTGCAATGTCTCACGTCAGTTTTACTGACAGTATGTCTGATTCCTGCTGGGAAAGCTGTAAATGTGAACCCATTTCCTGTTCCATGCCTTCTGAATAAACTATAATGAACAAATTAAAGGCAAACTTTTACTATATTGCCCAGCTCATTAACAATTAATCATTTCAGTTCATTCTTGTTTTAAATTGCACGTAGTTCAGGTAGATGGCGATTAATTGCGACCATCAGGTCGCAAGTTACTATGAAAAGTTCCACCGGCTGTCCGTCTGTCCGTCACATAACATGACGTCACACTTTTGCCCTACTCTTATCTCCGGCACCGTTGCCCCTATCCATGTCAAACTTTGCACACACACTCCTTGGCTGGCAAACCACAACCTCTGCCCCTCTTCTAGCACCACCATCAGGCTGATTTTGGCAAAACACATTTTTTGGACACTGCTCCTACAGATTTTGGCCTAAAATCACGGAAAGCGGTACACAGTATCTCTAAAGTCATGTCATCAACATGCATCTGTCCCATTTCCCTTATTCCCTCCTGATTGCCTACGATTGCCTTCTAAAGTTTGTGTATGCGGACCTGACTGTCGCTTATCTCCCGATTAGAGAGCCTTACTGGTTTTAATCTGATTACAGTACAAGTATTGGGGCATTAGTATGAGATTGTTGTAATCCCTTCAGCAAATGACAATGTTTTGGACATTGTTTTAAATATTACGTAATTCCATGTGAGAAAAAAAATAAGCACTCTAATGGCTGTAACGCACTCTATGCCCGTGCATTAAATGCTTTTACTGTACCCATTGGTACAGTAGTCCGATTACATCAGTAATCTGTTTCACCTCCAGCAGCTAAACCACATTAGTTGTCATCTGTGCAGTGAGTCTTCTTCATGCCTGATCTGCCTCATCTGTGATTCTCTTAGAAAGAATGCAACCTGATTTGACTGATTGTTTCCCAGGCCCACGTTGTGTGAAACCTGTCTTACCGCCGTCTGCTTTTGCATAATCTTGTGTAACTGACGAGCTCTGCAGGCCAAGGTCATCGTGGCAATGGCTGGAGGCCAAATCCCAGATCAACTCTGCGCTCTCAGACTGAGTCACACTGATAGATGTGGTGGAGCTGTAGAGCTAAGCTTGCTTTGAGCCACTGGGAAACAGTTGGGGGCACAAATGGTATGGTAATTGATAAAAGGCCTGTTTCCCTTTTTATCATTAACCTATACCATTTGGCAATAGACTGTAGACAGAGGACATTTAGGAAGGTAATTCGCCCCTTAAACAAACACAAAATTGCCATGGCGGTCTTGGGCATAGTCTGCTCTCTTGTTGGGGGAGGTATCTGCAACCATTGTGTGCAGCATGTGGAATTGTTTTCTCCTGCATTCTGACAGGACAAAGCAAAACAGTTGAACTTGTGCTGTTGACTTGGTGAAATCTTTGACTATGTACAGTATGTAGTTTATAAAGAGGACACAAATCTCTACCAGATAAATAAACACCTGAGTGTCAATTTGGGAGGGACATTTTCCGCAAGCAGATGCTGCAGGTGTCTGGCAGCAGGGAAGCGGTGGGGTGGCAGCTGCCAGGGGAGCAAATTGGTCTGATTTGCAGTTGCTAACATATGATTAGCATTATACCAGTCATATGATGGCTCCTTTGTTTTCCTGAATAGTATATCCTCACTTTCCGTGTTCAAGATTTTATGAGCAGCACCTATTACATCTGCAAGAACCCTTCGACTCTGAGAAGAAGTCTGCAGACCATTTACCTTACATTATCTCTCGCAAACGCAAGTGGTGAGCATTATATAGAAGAAATGGACCATGCTGAGCATTAGTTGACAACAGCGGTGGCACAGGTTGGCACTTGGCAGCCAGTGATCCCTTCAAAATAACTTTCTGTTCAACAGAGTGCCTTCACTGTGCTGATGGGGCACTTCCTCATTTGTATACAACCAGATGACAGAAAATATTTCTACCCAAAGGTGTTAAATGATGTTGATTCGAACGAGCACACACACTATTAACATACTACTACATTGCTGTTGCCTGACTGTGCTCCATTGTATTCCAGCCCTCGGAGTCGGAAGCAATGAATCATGATCAGTGAATCTGTCTTTTGTGTTGTGGCTGATGTTGGCTGGATGGCAACACCTCTTTGTGTGTGTGCCTTCCTCTTAGCCAGTACCAAGCGGGAAGCTCCCGGTCTGAAAAATGCAGCCAATGCGGAAGTTACTTAAAGGAGAACTTCACCCATTTTCAGCCTTAGCTTCCTAGAATTGGTCTTCGCTAATGCTCATTCTAAGATGGCATCATTTCCGTCTACTCACTCGAGGGATTTGAGGAGTGTATGTGCCAAGTTTCACGCTTGTATCACAAAGTGAACGATTCTGATGAAATGACCCATTAATCTGCTGGGCTAAAATCCCTAGCCTCCTTCAAAATTGGTATGAAAAGTCACCTTCAGGCGGCTGCTACCCGTGACTTGTAAATAGACTAAGCCCCCATGCTCCCCCCACCCCTTTTTTTCTGCCTTTGTATTTGATGTTATGCTTTTGAAACTGATATTATCCTAGATAAAGTACTATGTTCTATCCGTCTGTCTTTCAATGTTATATGAGATACTTAAAGTGTGGTTCCTGTGGAAATAAGCCTCGGCTTTCTAGGATCTCCTTTTAGTTGACCTTGTACCAGTGATTTGTACTGTCATGAAACTGTACTTTTTTCTATTGCAAACTTCTAATAAATTCTTCAATCAATCAATCAATCAATTAGTGGGCTATGAATAGTTCAGAAACCTGCCTACCAATAACACCATTAAGACTCCCTAATCGGGAGATAAGCGACCATCAGGTTGCATGTATAGTATATATATAGGTTGTGTATACATTGTATACACAACCTCATGGTGGCACTATAGAAGAGGGGCATGTGAGAAATCAGGGGTGGAGATTGTGGTTTGCCAGCCAAGGAGTGTGTGTGCAAAGTTTGGCATGGATAGGGGAAACGGTGCCGGAGATAAGACTAGGGCCAAAAGTGTGACGTGACTGACTGACAGACAGCCGGTGGAGGTTTTCATATAGTAACTTGCGACCTGACAGTCGCAATCATCGATGGGGATTCCAAAGACTCATCACTTTTCACAGTTTTTTGGGTCCGATTTTAGCCCAAGGAATGTTTTTTCATGCAAAACAAATGCTTGCAATGGATTCAGAATCATGAAGAACCCCTAGTTTGACCCCTCACATGCTACCTAAAGCAGATATTTTCTTTTTATATATATTTTTCTTTTCCTGTATAGTGAAGTCAATGGGACAGTGAATATACAAATGAATGGCCATAACCTTTTTTCGCGGTGTTTCCGGCAGAGCAGACCTCTCATTCTGTGGACCTTAAAGGAGTCATCCAGACCAAAACACATATAGGGTTAAATCTGCCTTTTATCATACCCCTTTATACCTGCTTTAGTCCATTTTTTTCATAGCTGCCCCTGTTGCTAGATTTCGCAGGCCCTCTCATAACTAACAGAGTAGATAGACTTTATACTAGTGCGGTTATTTCTTCAGCTTCAAAGTTAGTATTTTTTTATTGGATTGTGTTTACACAACGTCCTGAGACCAACCACACCGCTGTTTTGACCTCACAGCACCCTTACTTGTCAAACCAACCCCTCCCTCCCCTCCCTTTCTAGCCTCTCCTCTCCCTGCTCTGGTGCAGAGCAGAAGCCGTTTGACAAGTAAGGGGTTCTAAAACTTTAGCGATTTAATAGTTAGGACAATTTTAAGATATGTTTTATAAAAAAAGTTACATAGTATAACTTTAACAAATTCGAACGAATGAACCTTCGGACCAATGCCATGGCACCGGTTTTGTTATTTTCATCAACCTAAAATCATTGTTTATTTCATGGTCTTCCTGCCTGGCATTTGTAGCCTGGCATGGCCAGACTAATATCACTGTGTAGATATTAGTCTGGAATCTCTGTATGGAACCTACATTTCCAAGAGAGGAATTAAAAATCACACCCGTGTGAACTGAGCGGTGGAGGCTGCGTGTGCATGCGTGCGTACTTGCGTGCGTGTGAGTGTGCGTGTGCCTGGCCTGCTCAACAGTGCCCCTCCCTTAACGTGTGTGTGTGTGTGTGTGTGTGTGTGTGTGTGTGTGTGTGTGTGTGTGTGTGTGTGTGTGTGTGTGTCTGTGTGGTCAGCAGCGGTATTGCCATGATAGGGACATAGCAGCCAGCCACATACGGACATGTCCACTCGGAGGAGCGGCTCCACCGCTCAAAAAATGCCTCTGGTGATAAAGCTGCCCCATATTTCCATACTGGGCCCTGATTGGTCCCTCACTACTTCGGAGGGAGTGAAATCCAGTGGTGCCAGACCAAATCTGCAGAGGGCATTTTCTTTTTACAATGGCAGATTTGTCTGGTTTCCAGGCTATGGCATTTGGGCATTTGGCCAAATGATGAAATTCCAGGCCCGGGTGTACAGTCTAAATTGCAGTAATAATGTATCAAGGTACACCTGGACTCGTCTCACAGCACACCAGTGTATCTCGGCGCACCGCCTGGGAACTACAAAGATAGAGCAGTGGTACTCAAACCTTTTCGTGACAAGGACCCCCAAAATGATATGTATTTGGCCGTGGACCCCCATCCAAAATGTATTTTTGTCCCAAGGACACCCAACAAGATTTGTTTAAAATCTTCCACACATTTTCAAGATTGTTGAAAAATAGCAGATGTATACGTTGTGACTCGCTTTGAGCTTGTAGATCTGTTATTTTTGAATAGCCAACATATAAATGGATATGGAAATGGTGAAAATGATTGCGATGCTGTATTAACAAATTTATCTGGGGATCCCTGGATAAAACTGTTACAATTATATTTAAAATCTATTTTCTTTGGTATTATTTTGTTAATAGATAGCATAACATATTTTTTAATCAACATAATATTTAAATAAGTATTATTATGCAAGGAACCCTGTTATGCATATTATCATTATAGACAAATGCTTTACATATTTGCATTAAGCCAGTACTGCCATTATACAACCAATGCATTGCCTAATAATTAATACTGCCAACAAGAGCAGATCTTCAAGTTAAGAAGATGCAGGCCCAATTTCCACATAATGTAACAAAAACACAATTATGTAAATGGTAAATGGTGCATTTATATAGCGCTTTTAATCCAAATCGCTTTACATAGATTGTGCATTACATTCACCCATTCACACACACATTCATACACCAGTGGCGGAGGAAGCCATGCAAGGCACCAACCTACTCACCGGAGGCAATTAGGGGTTCAGAGTCTTGCCCAAGGACCCTTCGACATTAACTCAGGGGGAGCCCGGATTCGAACTGGGAACCCTTCGGGATTTATACCCTTCGTGCTCTAATACCAGTTTCTCTACCCCTGAGCTATGCCGCCCCATGTATTGGATCAAACACAGCAGTGGTTATTATGGGTAATATGTATAGTTTAGTAAGGCCTAAGATGGTCTGTTAATAATACATCAGACTTATATATAGCGCTTTTCTGTTGCGCTATATAATATGTTGGTAGTGGAAAGATGAAGAAAGAAAATAAAAAGGTAGGGTTGAATAGCACAAGGAACTGGTCAATGAAACGGAGCAGGGTGAGAATAGTGAAACAAAAACATATCATTGACTGACGCATCACTGCGTCATTGGAGCGCTGAAAAACGTTGAAGCTGCAGCTCAACCTTCTTTTGTAGCAGCACGTGTCACAGTTTGAACACTTGCAAACTGTTAATAAAGTATTCAATCAATCAAACGTAATGCTTGTCACGTAAAACACTTGACACGCAACATTGAAAAGCATCGGCCGTCATTTTGTAGCATCATTTCGTCATGCCCATGTCACGCCTGTGTCACGCCCGTCATGTGGTGATGACGTACAGTAATGTTTTAGGGCTGTGAACTTCACACTTATGCCTACATCATCCAGATGAGATGTTGCCATGTGGAGGCTCACTTCTGTTCGCCCTCCTCCCTTCAAGCTCGTTTGATCCCCTTAAAATAAACCAACACACGTTAGTTTATTTATTTGATTTAATCCTCATCAATTCAGTCAATCAGTGTGTGTGTGTGTGTGTGTGTGTGTGTGTGTGTGTGTGTGTGTGTGTGTGTGTGTGTGTGTGGTGTATGTGGTGCGTGCATGCGTGCGTGCGTGCGTGCGTGCGTGCGTGCGTGCGTGCGTGCGTGCGTGCGTGCGTGTGCGTGCATGCGTGTGCATGTACAGACCTGCATGCATCTCTGTGTTCACATCTTCATGTGTAGCTACGTAACATGCCACTAGTGTCTAAGAGAGGATGAGTATTTGTCTCAAAGAGGTGAATGAGATGAGGTTTAGAATTCAGTTTATATTCAGTGTTTGGGTGCCCCTTGGTCTCAGGGCTGTCAAGTGTGCTGACAGGTGTGGCCCTGGGGATTTGGCACTGGGCCCCGGTCTCAGATTCATACAGCTCCTGTTTAACTACTAATACAGTAGTTCCCCATGTAGTTTACATAAACTAATATGCACTACTCTAAGCCCTTATGCTAACATGCTCCACTGACTTTATGTCTATGCCACTTGCCAATTGGTGACATTTGTTTCACAGCTGTGCTTGAAACTTGAAAGGTAGGCTTTACCGATGCCTTCGGCAAAACAGTTTTGGACATGTAGAGAATGGTTTGTTAAGAGGGAGTAAATAAATGTATTTATTCAAATTTGTTATGCCCTAATCACATATCTATCTATCCATCTAAGTTATTTTTTAGTTTTTCTTTATTTTTTTTAAGATTTGTTCTTGGGCTTTTATTGATAGGACAGTAGACTGACAGGAAATGGCGGGAGAGATGGGGAGTGACACGCAGCAAAGGTTGTCCGGATCAGGAATTGAACCGGCGCCGCCACAGGCATCCATGCCTATGTGGCAATGCCTAAGTGGTATGTGCCTGGACCAGTAGGCTAGCGGGCACCCCTTTTGAAGCATTTCTTAAGCCTTATTTCATGGCGAAAGTGGAGAGAGACAGGAAATGCAGAGGTAGAGTATGCAGCAACTGACCAGGAATCGAACCGGAAACTTGCTAATCAGGGTATTTTGCCCCCATGTAGTAGCCTATGTTCCCTAACCATGTGCCTATCGGGGTGCCCCAATGCAAATATCTTCTTAGGCTGACAAATATGTGCAGGCATCTTTTATAGTTGATTAAAAAATATTTTATCTTCACCCGTCATGAGTTATATACACGCCTCCACTTGTGGATCTGATTCAGACCTAGGTAGCCTTCCAAGGTTCACTACCACATGAAAGGAAAAAAACTAAAACACTCTTCTCTTACACACTCAGAACTTAATGAGATTTTTTTCATTCCCATACTCGACTGCATTAGTACACGGCTCCGGGTAGCTCTGCCAAGTGTCATGGATCCAGTGGATGATGTGCCAACAGTCGGGTGCATGAGATTAACTCTTCTTGCGTTACAGAGATCTCACCCTGAGATCCGACCTGCATGAACAACCCTGGACTCAGTTTGTGCTCAGTAGGCTGTGGATGGCATGTTGTACAGGTTTCCTCTGAAATGACAGCCAGAGTTTTCTTTTTTCTATTTTCTTTTCCTTCCCTAAAAAGAACACTTCATTAAAAAATAAAATACAGTTCAGTTTCCACTTCTAAAATTATGAACAACTAGAAGCGTCTAGTCGGCGACCTGGCCAACTCGGAACAATGTAAATAGGGAATGAATGCCCCGCCCTTTAATGCAAACCCCATTATACCTGTTTTCATAGGACCCGTTTTGACCATCTGTCTGCCTGTGTCCATTTATGCCCATATATGGAGATATCTGTATCTGTCTGTCTGTCTGTCGGCGTCCATTTTATGTCCATATATGGAGATCACTGCAGTTATAGTTCTGGGTCCATTTTATGCCCATATATGCCCATATATGGAGATATCTGTCTATCTGCGTCCATTTTATGCCCATATATGGAGATCTCTGTATCTGTCTGTCTGTGTCCCTTTTATGCCTGTATATGGAGATCTTTGTGATTCTGCGTCCATTGTATGCCCATATATGCCATATATGGAAATATCTGTTTATCTGCGTCCATTTTATGCCCATATATGAGATCTCTGTCGCTTTTTTGCCCATATATGAAGATCTCTGCACACACAGTACCGGTTGCGGAAAACTCTGATGACAGACATCAGCTCCGCATACGGGCATTCATTTTATTCCCATATATGGAGAACGCGCGTGCCGGTGGGACGAACGGTTCTCGAGATACGCGGATTACATACATACATACACACTCACAGAGATTTTTTGTTGACTCATGTGGCGTACGTGATGTCAGAGCCTTTTATGATGTGATGTCACAATGAGTCAGCGCTTGCGCCGATTTCCTCCGGAACAGCCTGATGTCAACAATCAGCCCAGCATAAGGAGATTCCGAACGTTTCGTGCCGGTTAGGGAAAACCGCGCGTCGGGTCGGGTCGAGGCCCGGCACTGCACTCCGTGCCGCGGCGGGGAACGCGCATGTCGAATCTGAAGCCGGTGGGACGAACGGTTCTCGAGATACGTGGATTACAGACAGACAGACACACATGCAGACACGCAGACACGCAGAGACTATTATGTAATTGTGACATTGACCTTGATTCTGTCTTTGACATTTGACCTTTTTGACCCCAAAAAATTAATAATCTTTTAGGGCAGCCTAATCATCATGCCCACTAAGTTTAATAAAAATCAGCCCACCTGTTCTTGATTTTTACCATTTCAAGGTTATTAATGTCTTTGGGGCAGCACTCATCATTCCTACCAAGTTATCATGACATTTTGTTCACCACTTTTTTGAACAAATAATCTACCTCTTACAGTAAGATCTACCTCTTAGAGCAGCTTCCAGGAGGCATATTTGACATATTAGCCAGGGATCCTTTTAAGGTAGCTCGAACAGAACAGACTGCAACAGACAGCCCAGCCAGCACGCCCACATGGGTCCCGCATGGGTACGAGTTGGGCTACTTGGGTACCACGTGGGCATGGGCTTGATGTGGGCAAATTACATGGGTCCCACGTGGGATACATGTGGGATACCTGGGCATGGGTTGGAAGTGGGCTTTCCCACATGGTTCCCACATGGGCTACGTGTGGGCTAACTGGGCATGGGATGGACATGGGCTGGCCCAAGTGGTTCCCACGTGGGCTACGTGTGGGATAACTGGGCATGGGCTTGTAGATCCCCATGCCCAGTGCAAGGCTTGTAGATCAGACATTTGGGCAAAGAGGTTTTATAGAGAGGGAAAAGAGCAGACCAAGTGCCGAGTGAAATGTCAACTTTATTAAGTATTGACTGTTCAAGTGGTTAAATATCTGAAACACAAATTGACATGGATCCAAAATACAATGATGATTTTCCTGTCATGATGAAACTATATGGAAGCAAGGAAAAGGTGTTGGTCCCTGCTTCATCTCTCTCAACTAGGGGTCCTTGGCCTGTAAACATTGAGAATTCAAAACAAGTTTGTCCACAGTCAGCAGGCACGTAGACAGTAGCCAGCTGATAGCCTACTCAACTTGCTTATAGAGATGCAAATTCTTGCTATTGTTTCCATTGGGTGACGGGGGTTTACTTTGGGTCATCGTCACCTGGCTTTACAAAGAATCAAATGTGCACACACTCACCAAATGATGTCTCCTCCTGTATACTACACTATTGGACTTTAGTTACTAGTTACTTATTTAGAATATTATTAGGCTATAAAACATAGGCCTACATTAATCTCTTCAGCCCTATACATTTTGTCCATTTGAAAATAGCCGATCTACAAGCTGACTTCACTGGCATTTCGGCTGGCATTTCGCCTACTAAAATCTCATTCCTGGTGACGCCAGTGTAAGTGTGTTTAAAGATAGAATGACTACTACTTTACATTCATATCTTGTGGCTTTTCCTTTCTTTGACTTTTGTCATAAAATCAGGAATTGCCATGTCGGAGATATCTAAGGTTAAGGCTTCCTGGGTGAAGGCAAGATGGACAGAACAGTGGAAGGCAGCAGAACCATCCAGGCTTCACCAATTCATCAAGGATCTCACAGATGTTCCTGACCAGCACCTCCCCTGTAAGGAGTGGACAACCCTCAATCAGCTGAGGACAGGTGTGGGACGTTTCAGTGCAGCACAGGATCCATCACAGACTGTGGAGCATGTGATGATCAGCTTCCCTATATACCAGCCACTGAATGGTGATCATGGCCGAGAATGATCATGACCTAGACAATGACACACTCGACTGGATTGCTGCAACCGAGTGTAAGGACTATACACCCCAATAGACAAACTCTCTCTCTCCCTCCCCTGTGGTTGGCTAAAAAAAACACCCACAAGCACAACGGACCCAGATGATGAATGCAACATGAATGAACACTGGATTCCAGAAAACCTATGCCCTAAAACAGTTTTGTTACAAAATTCAAGATTTTGATGCACCTCTTACGCAATTTATGTTTTTGGAAAATGTTTATCCTTTATTTTGTTCTGTTAGCAATCTGTGGAGCAATATCTCTTTTTGCATTTCAAGTGTTTTCTTTAATGTACTGCCGTGGTTCTCAACCTTTTCTGGTCAAGACCCCCAAAATAATCATATTTGAACTGGGGACCCCAGTAAAATTCTTTTTTTTTGTATATACACGGTTCTATTGTGAAAATAGCAGATCTACATTGCTCACAACGCCTCGCAACCTGAGGCGTTGTGAGCATGTAGATCGGCTATTTTCACAATTCTTGCCTCTAGAGGTATTAAAAAGTCCTAAATTGTCACTTTAGAAATGTGCATATGCCCTCTATACACTTACATTTCATGTTGGATTGTTTACTGTTGAGTGAGAAAACAATGTTGCACATTAAGTTAATCATCTGGGGACCCCCCCAAAATAATTTGGGGACCCCCCTGGGGGTCCCGACCACAGTCTATGGTCCCGACCCACAGGTTGAGAACCACTGATGTACTGTATGTACACTTGCACATTTGATCTGTTTGCCTTCATGCTGCTGCTATCTTTATCTATATCGTATTTTATTATCTTGTTTATTTTTGTAATAAACGTTGTCAAATATACAGTATATTGTCTATTTTCATCCAAAATGTATTTCAGGTGTTTCAATAATTAACACAGTTCATGTTAAACACTGTTTTAGTCTACCATTAAAATCTTCCTAGGAGAAAGGTTGAACCCACTTGGATCCCACGTTTATCCCCTATGGTTCCCGCATAGAATTGCCTAGGTGGGGCCCAACCAGGGCCTATGTAGAACCCACCTAGAGCCCACACAGGCTATCCCAAGCGGCTCCCACCTGGGTCCCATACAGATTTGCAGAGGTGGGGCCCAACCAGGGCCCATGTAGAACCCACCTAGCGCCCACACAGGCTAGCCCAAGCGGCTCCCACCTGGGTCCCATATACATTTGCCGAGGTGGGGCCCACCCAGGACCCATGCAGAACCCACCCAGAGCCCACGTGGGCTAGCCCAAGTGGTTCCCACCTGGGTCCCATATAAATTAGCCGAGGTGGGGCCCACCCAGCGCCCATGTAGAACCCACGTTAAGCCCACGTGGGCTAACCCACGAGGGACCCTTGTGGAAACCGCGGACATTCCCACATAGAACCCACGTGGGCTAGCCCAGGCGGTTCCCACATGGGTCCCATTAAAATTTGCCGAGGTGGGGCCCACCCAGCGCCCATGTAGAACCCACGTTGAGCCCACGTGGGCTAGCCCAAGTGGTTCCCACCTGGGTCCCATATAAATTAGCCGAGGTGGGGCCCACCCCGGGCCCATGTAGAACCCACACAGAGCCCACGTGGGCTAACCCACAAGGGACCCTTGTGGAAACCGCGGACATTCCCACATGGGGCCCATGTAGGGAAGCCCACCCTGTACCCATGCGGGACCCATGTGGGCGTGCTGGCTGGGAGTATACACACCATCCAATCGGTCGGTTGGAAGGTGTGAAAAAAAGTTGCTGAATGCACATGAGAGCCGGCACAGACAGACTGCTATGGTGCTACAAAAATGCTTTTTCAACAGCTATCCAACTGACGAAAGCTTGGTTTCAATGCTTCCATACAATTTGCGACTTGACACGACAGCATACAGAGCGCCCATTCAACAGCAGATTTCCTCAACAGACTCTTTCCAACACATTACGACGCTGCTACTGTCCATCATCATTTGTTCCTAGATCATCTTTGGTTGACCACAGTGTCACAATCTGATGAAACACACACACGCACGCTCACACGCACATGCACATGCACATGCACATGCACAAGCACGCACGCACGCACGCACGCACGCACGCACGCGCGCACACTCACACTCACACTCACACGCTCGCTCGCGCACGCACGCGCACGCACACACACACACGCACACGCACACGCGCACGCGCACGTGCACACACACACACACACACACACACACACACACACACACACACACACACACACACACACACACACACACACACACACACACACAGTAGAGCGATTGAGGTATAGATGGCTTGCAGGTGAGTGTGGAGTGGGTCACAGCTCTAGTCCTTGTGGATGCTTGTCATTTCTGGAATGACTTGCAACTGGCATCCAACATCGCAAAATAGTATCTAAAACAATTGTGTACAGGTTTCCACCGGACAGTTATGATATAAAACAATTACTATTAAAACCAACATTCATAATCAATGGCAATGACATGAAATATACTGCAAAACAAATGAAAGGGCAATACAGCTTGATGGGATGGCATTTTGGGTCATGCCACTCATGATGATAGTGATACAACACAACACCAAATGTGTCACATGCCTTCTCAGAAACACCAGCACAGTGCAGGGTTTTTGTCTCATAATGGCAGCTTTGTTCTGCATGTCTGAACTTGGGTATAAAGTGCATTGTGATTTACCTACAGTGACAACTCTTGTTTTACTGGACTAAGACAACAAATACAAAATAAAAGTGTTTTACAAATAATACTAACGTGGTATGATGACTATGATATGAGATGTTTCACTGTTAAGTCATTGTTCATCATATTTGGCATTGTATTCCATGTTCTCTAAAAGTGTGTTCTCTTATTCCTTTATCCTTATTCTCTAGGCCGATCGGCTATTTTCGGTGTACGCAATTAAATATACATTTTAGTATCATTAATGTTAAATATGTTTTATTTTATTAAATAAAAATGATTGTTTAACTTCTACTGCCGTATACTGTATATACAGTATATTGAGTTGGGGAGCACCAGTCCTTGAGGTTTGTTTGAAACACACAAGTGGTCCAGACTCCAGAGTCAAAAAAGAAAAGGGTTGAGAACCACTGCTCTAGTTGTTACTGTATCTGGTCTGTTGACCTCCTTGTGTATGCAAGGGTTGCAACTCTCTAAGATCCAAGTCCAAGTCTTTGCGTTCCATTCCAGGGGAACAGACTGTACATTCCCCTTGTTAATGGTTATGCATGCCATGGTGGTTTTACCTTGACATTGACAGTTTAATGTGCTACAGCCAGGCCCTGCCAATAGCTTTACCATAAATATTCATGAAGCAGAAACAAATTGCACTGATAGATGAAATGCATAATACAGTTTATTGACAATTTGGCAAGGAAGATGTTGTGTCAAAGAAATTATTAACATATTGCTTGTAATGGTACTTTCCTCTTTTCTTTTTTTTACTCTAACCCATACAGTACAGTACATCCAATGTGAAATCATTTTGAAACATCCACTGAAGTCATCCACGTGAACTTTACAAGGCAGTAGCCATAAATCAAAATAAAATCACGTTATATAAAAACAAACCAAAAACATCAACAATATTTTGACAATGTAAACTATATCTCAGGAAGTCAGGATAGACCTTCATGACCTGTTTCAGCCCCTCTGTGCGTCATCATTGGTGATTATGTCAGATGTCCTCCTGTGCCAGTCATGAGAACTTTGGTCAACAACACAGCCAGGACTCTGGGTTATCACTTCCACCCACTGTGGGTACAACCTTCAACCATTCCCAGCACTGGTCCTCTGTTTCCCCACCCTGCTTTTCTGGCCATGCTACTTGCATTCACCCGACCCGGTGTTATAGGGTAACGTTGATGATGGAGAGGGCCACTATATTTCCACACTCACTCCCGGGGGTCACATTGCTTATTGTTGCTGTCGGGCAGAAACCTCTTATCTCCATATTATTTTCCGTAAATTAATGTGCAATTCATCATTCTACTGTGCCACACAAAAGTAGTAAAAACAGCTGATCTACTAGTTCAAAACACGTCGCGAGATTTTTGAATTGGAATCCTGAAAAGTAACATTTGGTTATATTCATGTTAACTTTATGAACTTAAATACAAATACATTGGACAATGGGCCAACATTGTTTTTTGACTTGTTATGACGTTCCCTGCCACGCTTTCTGAGAGATTTTCACTAACCTTTGAAAAATCATAGAATATTCAGCGTTCAAAAGATGCGCACAGGTGACCAATTAGAAAATATAATCCCTGTCCACTCACGACAGTCCACTCCAAAGATAGCAGCTTCCGCGTCGAGCTTGCGCCCAGCCCCTTTCCCCATGTAGGTCTATACACATTCATTATGGCTATATTTCTTGACCCTTAAGCTAGCGAACAGCGCCATCCAGCGTCAAAGTAAGGAACCCGTCAAACTTGTCACATGGCGGCCTGGAACATTGAAAATAACTCTGCATACTCATCCGACGGCATTGAATCAGTTAGCATTTTAATACTCATTAAACTACTAATATAGACTGAAGTAATTAAATGGGTCTTGTATGCATGTTTGGAATTGAAACAGCTGAAACCAATAATATATCAGTATTCCGATATTAACCTCACCTGCAAGCCACCTGTACCTCACTCTCGCTAGTGTGTGTGTGTGTGTGTGTGTGTGTGTGTGTGTGTGTGTGCGTGCGTGCGTGCGTGCGTGCGTGCGTGCGTGTGTTTTCATCAGATTGTCAATTAAGTTTAAATAATTCAGTCTGGGAGGATTTCAATCTCAGACAGCAATTTCTTCTCGGTCAATAATTCATACAGCTATTCCAGCCTGTCAGTCATTCTCCAGGAGTGATTCATTCAACGCAAGCCGTGTTCACGCCTGTGTCGTCAAGACTTAGCAAAACAAGAGCCAGACAGAGTAAATACAGTATGCTGGGGGGAAATACTGTTTACTGTTTAGTCTTTCCAACCCTGCACACACAAACATCAAGCTGTTGAACATTCAAATTGTTGTGACTGTCGTGGATTCACTCAAGTGTACCAGGAAATCGGGGGCCATGAACCAGGGTAGACTTGACTGGCTGACTGATTGGTTGATCGATTGATTGAGGTATCAAATGACCAAACCAGTGAGACCACTGACAATATAGAGTAAAACAATAACCCTAAAATGTACTTCTTAAATATATATATATATTTTTTCAAGTGTGGCAGACAGTTGTTTACTTGTGCCTGCGTAAAATAATACAATCTACGACCTAGAGAGAGAGAGAGAGAGAGAGAGAGAGAGAGAGAGAGTGAGAGTGAGAGAGAGAGAGAGAGAGAGAGAGAGAGAGAGAGAGATCTACTACTTACTATCTACTACTTACCTGTTGCTAAGGTATGGCAACATGAAATGTCATGCACGTGCAAAGTGCATGACATGCATGACACCAGTCATGTTGCCATACCTTAGCTTTTGCAGAACTGACGCCACTGTGACACTAGTCCGATAAATATAAGGCAGAGGTTGGACAAAATTGTATTATTTCGTTTTTCAACTGATTCTGTCAGGAAATTAGGTCTACTAGCCAGGATAAAAAGTCTACCCTGATCTGCTCATGGCAAATACCCACAGCGGCCAAATCAAGTTGGGCTCCCATCGACTTTCTATACAATATATAAAAAAGTCTGCTTTAAGTAGGATGTGATGGGTCTAACTAGGGGTTTGTCATGATGCTGAATCCATTGCAAGCATTTGTTTTGCACAAAAAACATTCATTGGCCCCAGAAAACGCCCACAAAAGGTGATGACTCATCACTTTTCATCACTAAACCATCGTTTTCTGGGGCCATTTTTAGCCCAAGGAATGTTTATTGTGCAAAAGAAATGCTTGCAATGGATTCAGCATCATGTCAAACACCTAGTAAGACCCCTCACATCCTACTTAAAGCAGATTTTTTTCCTGGGTATTTTCCTCCTGTATAGAAAGTTGATGAGAGACCAACTTGATTTGGCCGCTGTGGGTATTTGCCATGAGCAGATCGGGGTATTTTTTATCCTGGCTAGTAGACCTAATTTCCTGTCAGAATCAGTTGAAAAATGAAATAATACAATTTTGTCCAACCTGAGTGTATTTTTTTCCTAGATTTACTAGACTACACTGACAATAGAGCGGAGAGAACAACAGAACTCAATGGCATGAATGGGGCACTGACGTTCAGTGCGTTTTCTTGTAGACAAATGGAAGTAAAGCTAGGCTATAAGATAAACCTACTGTACATGTGTGTGTAAAGAAGTTATACTGTAATTCCAACTATCACCAATGCAGAAGCTCTTGATGTCTTCACTTATTAGGGGGTTGTTACGTTTTGACATTTCTGTTCTCAAGATGCATACCTATCTGCCCAAGATTAATGGTACCGTTCTTGCGTCTTTTAAGATGCACGCAGACAGGATCAATGAGAGAAAAGAGTGATCCCATTCTGGGTCATGTTAAAGTGAGTTTATGGCTTCCTCCAGTTTTTGCTAAGTAGTTTATTTTCGAGCAAAATGTCTAAGTAGTGGCACTTGATCTGGTTCCAAGTCGAGATGTTTGTCTTAATCGCAGACTTAAAAAGATTTTCTACTCGCCCACAAGCATCACACGGGTCACGCAGGGTTTTTACTGTTGGGTAAATATTTGGGCTTGTTGAATTTTACGAGCTGATTGTTTGAAGATTTGATGCATTCAAAATGTAAGCATGGGACCAGGTGCCAACATTCGGCACCAGAGGAAGCTTTCACACAAAGTCCATGCAAGCTTCCCACCCAGTATCAGTATATTGTCACTGTCGGGCAGAAACCTTGTATCTCCAAGTTTCAAATGTGTATGTTTTTTGGGAAATTAAAGCCCTACTTCATCATACAAGAGTGTTGCACAGAAGTAAAATAGTGAAAATAGACGATCTACAAGCACACAACACCTAGCATCGCGAGGCGTTGTGTAATTGTAGATCTGCTATTTTCACTATTTTCAATAGTTTTAAAAAATTAAGGTTTTGGACATAGGCTACAAGGTTTCCACCCGACAACAACGCGTGATTATGGATCCCACTGGGAAAGATGGATAACCACGCCCCGGACTCATTTTTGAAGCTTGTGATTGGCTGAACCGGATGTAGGGAGCGCTCCATTGTAGTCACTTGGACCGCGGCAGAGGTGCACCAAAACCTAACCCTAACCTTAACCCTAACCTTAACCCTAACCCTAACCCTAACTCTAACCCTAACCCTAACTCTAACCCTATAACCTTAACCTCAGTAAAACTAACGCTGGTGAATGCTAACCTGGTGAAATGCTAACCTGCCGACGCTGGTGAGTAGCTAACCTGCCGACGCTGGTGAGTAGCTAACCTGCCGACGCTGGTGAAAACGAGCGCTATATACCATTTCCATCCATCTTCTCCAGTGGGATCCATAATCAGGCGACAAGGACGATATGCACATGTGAGCGTGCATGTGTTTACATACATGTTCCCTCATATGGATCCATAGGTTTTGTCCAGGCCAGTTGGCAGGCCCGAACGCGAGCTCGCGCAGCTTGCCGGAGCAGCTGCCGCCGAGCCGAGTGAACGGGGAGCGCTGGCTCGTGATGGTGACGTCAGGGCCAGCTGTTGCAGGAACGACCTCCCAGAACTCCCTGAGTCTCTCACACTGACCTGGGAGAAATATTGCTCTCGCTTTGGCTTCCCAGTTCCCACCCTCTGAGATTAGTTCAGTCCAGTCCAGTCCAGTCCAGTGCTTTTATACTCTACTCTACGTGTGTGTGTGTGTGTGTGTACTGTGTGTGCGTGCGCGCGTGCGTGCGTGCGTGCGTGCGTGTGTGTGTGTGTGTGTGTAAAAAAGTGTTTAGACACCCCAGTCACACTGGCACCACCTTGACATTAAAGAGTTGTGCGTTGTAATATTACTCATTTGTTGGACATTCTGCATCAATGCTGGGCCTTTCTCTCTCTCTCTCTGGTTCTCTCTCTCTTTCTCTCACTCTCTCTCTCTCACTCTCTCCCTCTCTCACTATCTTTGTCTCTCTCTCTCTCTCTCTCTACTACACTAGCACTGCCATGAACAACTCCTGTGGAATCTCTGTGGCTTGTAATGTGAGTTAACAGCATAAAGAGGTTATGCCCCCGTTGACACTCTATCACTGTTCACCAAGGGGGGCGATATTTTAAGCCCCTACGGAGCAGAGAGAGTGGCTTATTATAGCTGTGAGGACGTCTTCACCTGCAGCAGCCAAAGAGCAGCAGTCACAAGACACGCACGCAAGAACTCACACCCAGTGGTGGGAAATGTACTGAAATGTTTTACTTAAATATAAGTAGCAATACTGCAATGTAGATCTACTCTGTTACAAGTAAAAGTCCGGAACGCAAAATTTACTTGAGTAAAAGTACAAAGGTATTGGTGTAAAAATGTACTTACAGTACCAAAAGTAGAAAGTACTCATAATGCAGAATGTTCAGTTTCACAAGTTTTCAAATGTATAAGAAATCTTTTGGAAATAGCAGATCTACAATCTCCCGAATGCGTCGCATCGTGATCTTGTAGATCGTCTATTTTCAAATGGTCGAAATGTATACAGGAATGAAGTTGTTAATATGTTTTGTGATAATAATAATAATCAAAATCAACAAAGAAACCAGTAACTAACATTTTCAATTAAATGCAGTGGAGTAAAAGTACAATATTTGGATCCTAGATGTAGTGGAGTAGAAGTAAAAGTAAAAATTTGAATTACTCAAGTAAAGTAAAGTACATATAACTCAAAATTGCACTTAAGTACAGTACTTAAGTAAATGTACTTAGTTACTTTACACCACTGCTCACACCCCCTCTGCCCTGCCAACTCGAGCCACGACTCCGGCAGGACGCAAGCGAGGGTCAGATTTTCTTTCTCTCTTTCGGACCAGGTGACCGCAGCAGCGTGATTCTTCCCCACTTAGTGCTACCAAATAGGGCTCAGCCAAGGCTCGCTGGTTATATACTTTTACCAAATGAAATTAAAGCGTGATCCTTTTGAAAGGTATTTTTCCCCTGCACGGACAAACTTGTCAGCTTGTATTTAGTTTCAGATAAGTAGTGACTTTTAGCTTGTGTAATAAACACTATGAATTGAGCCTGACAGGCTCTGCTTTTCCACTCTGCTGTGAGTGCTGTCGAGAAGTGGCTCCTGGCAGCACAGCGTTGGCAGGACACTCGGGTAGTTAGATGTGATAATCTGATTTACCCCCCGAGCATCCAAAGTTTATTTTGTTTGTGTGTGTGTGTGTGTGTGTGTGTGTGTGTGTGTGTGTGTGTGTGTGTGTGTGTGTGTGTGTGTGTGTAGGCACACGTGCAGCATTCAAGAGAATTGCCTTGTCCAAACTCACCCTGAACTTGAATGCAGCATCTTATGTTGAAAGAATTGCCTTCTCTGTGTAGTAAGCCATGACATACGCCATGACATCTCTAGTATTGACTTAATTATGCTTAGTTCAGTGTGGTATCAAGCACCGAAAATAGCCGACCTCCAAGCTCACAACGCGTCGCAGCGTGACGAGATGTGAGTGTGTGTGTGTCTGTGTGTGTGTGTCTGTGTGTGTGTGTACCAATGTCCCTACAATCCACCACCTCACAGTCCCATGTGCAGCATGGACCGCTGCCAGCATGTGAGACAACCATGGTCGGCATCACTCTTTTTACTCTCTGTCCCCTCTTGCAGCCCTTTTACACATCCCCAAAGGACAGCACACTAATCCATCTAGGGGATAATGCACAGTGATCCTGTTGTTATTGCAAAATGAACCCCGACAGGATGGCGCAGGGCAGACTCTCTAAAACGATTCGCGTTGGTCCTCACTGCTTCGCCCCGCAGGGGTTTGCTTTGCAATAACAGGCTAAACGGTGCACTAATCCCGCTTATTAAACGGCTACTTATGAACAAAATCAATAATTGGGCGTTTGATTCAAAAAGACGATTTCATAAGATTACAAGCTTCTGCTTCCATGGAAATGTGCATGGAGGCAGAAACGTGGCCTGTTATTCAGATATGACAGCCTGCAGAATGCCCTGATGGAAGCAGTACATAACTCTGTGTAATAGGAGTTAAATAAAGCCTGTGACTCCAGTGCACAAGAATCAAGTCCCAATTTCACCAGTCATGGTGGGCCACCTGAGACCTCAGCCCGCATGTTACCCCGGGATATCATCATGTCAGTCACCGTTTGTATTGCTCACATTGCCAAGCCCTAGCCTAGCCTTCACCCACAGCTGGGACACTCACTTTTGTATTGATAAAGTAGAGCACTGTGTGACTGCAGAAGAAGTGTGTATGCTTCTGTTGCTACTCTATGAACCAAATAGGTTCCAGGGCCGACGCTTGAGCAACAGTGAGTATGGAAACATGGGCAGTGGGTGGTGTGATAGATAGGTGTGAGAAGGCTATAAGTAGAAAAGCCCCATGATGACCTGGAGCAGCGATAGGACTGGCCCTCGGCCAGGTATGGAGAGAATCCACAGAAGTCACCTGCATGTGCTGCTGTAGTGCAGAAAGTGTCAAAGTGGTGAACGGTGTTAACCTGAAAGGAATGAACCACAGTAACCCTTCTGCTGCAACAAAACACCGTCATGACACATAATGAGCTCGGGGACGTTGTCATGTAATATCATGATGTCACTCAGAGTGGCCCAGTGTCTGATGCAAGATCCTACCTTAATTGCGACCGTAGGTTGTAGTTTACTATAAGAACCGTCACAGCCTGACACTGTGGTATCCCTGACACATCACTGTGACATCACAGGTGACATCACAGTGATGTCAGATACTCAGAGCAGGGATCTCCATATATGGGCATAAACAGGTGACATCACAGTGATGTCAGATACTCAGAGCAGGGATCTCCATATATGGGCATAAAATAGATTATATTAGGGATCTCCATATATGGGCATAAAAGGGATTGTATAGCTGATGATGCCCTGTTAGGAGAACCACATACCGGTATATGGCCAAGACAGATGGTCAAGAAAGATGACGCGACCTCAAGGTCGTTTCTTTCCCTTAGACGTCTTACTGGTAGTTAAATAGTGGTATGTATGAGTCTTCTTGTTATAAAATGTTCCATTATGTTCGTCATTGACCACCGACAGTAGAAATAAACTACCATTTAAATACTCTGTGGGATATTAGTGCTTTATGAATGACTACTCAGAAGAAATATGTTGTTTCCTAATGGCTTAATTATTACTCCAGTTTATTTCATTTGTGATTTATTTTTTATTATTTCTTTTGTGGCTTATAAATGGTTCTACAGTGTAACTAAACTCCAACAGACAATAAAGAGCCATTGGTTCCAAGGCAGTCCTGTGCAGAATCATGTTAGATGATGTTACGTAATAAGTCAAAGAAATGGTTTGTGGCAGCGCTACAGCATAATATGAGCATAACAATCACTGCTCAGTATGCCTCTTTCTTCTTACAGTATTAATGCTATAATTGTCTCTGCCAGGCCAAGGGCTCTGGAGATTATGTTTCTGCTCCTGTCCGTCCGTGCGTCAGTGTGTCTGTGAACAGCTTATCTTTAGCATTTTCTTCAAAACACACGTTTTGCTACTACTCGTACATTTTGTCTAAATGTCACGCAAATCCGTTCACATTCTCTCTGAAGGTGTTACAGTCAGATATTTCAGATTTCAATCCAATTGGCCTTCCAAAGTTTGCGGGTCCTGGGTAGGCAACCAGGCCTGACGGACACCTGCGCTCCACGGAGCACACTTTTCTAGTTGATACACATGCAGTCTTCGCACTCCAAGTGGACTGACTCCGATAAAGGTTTTACATTCACAAGAATGTTCACTTTCCTGTCACTGTTCAGGGTTGAGAGGAGTTTAGAGCTCCCCAGAGTTCTTGTTACTTTAATTAAAAAGGGTACATGTAACATAACATGGTCACTACTTTCCAACAGGCTTGGGTCAGACCAATGATGCACACTGCATTGAGGAATTGCTGCAGTTATCTTGGGTCATGTAACTGTCCAATTAGACAACGTATTGCACAGTGTGTGAGAGCTAGTGTGTGTGTGTGCTGGGGGGGGAAAAAGACACGTTGTGCAAGAGACATCAGGCAAACTCCCTCTCCCTGTGAGCCTATAATTGATTTTCTATGCAATGCCCAAGGCCCATAAACACGAACACATGTTGTCAACATATATAAACAAGAGAACCGTACAACAGTTTACTCAAATGTCAAACCTCTGCAAAGTAATCTTTTGTGTTGCTTGCTTGTTCAACACAAACTGCACGGCACTTTGTTTGGCAGAGAGGGAGGAGGCGGGGTCGTTTCTGGGGGGCATGACGAGGCCTTTGCAGCTGCATTGTCGGAGTGCAATCCTTGTTATCACAGTGCCAAGTGATAAAGTGGCTGCGCTGCCCGTGGAGCCCAGGCACTCAGGGGCGTCACAAGGGGGGGAAAAGTGGGACTGAGTTACAAGGGCCCAAGGTGGAGGGGCCTGGAATTATTTTATACTTTGGCTATTGAAAAATAGCAGATCTACAAGCTCACATCGCGGCACCGAGTGCCGCGCTGCGAGCTTGTAGATCTGCTATTTTTGAAAAGTCGTGAAAATGTGTGCAAATCTTTGAATATATGTATTTTTTTTAAGCGAACATTTATAACAGAACTTTTGCCTGGAACTAAATATTTTGAGATGCATATCCTTTTGGGGGTCCTTGGTATGAAAAGGTTTGAGCACCACTGACATAGAAACATAGGTTTTTCAAAAAATCTCATTATAATGCACATTGATTTCTACATGTGATGTATACGTCTATTTGAGACTGTCTACCCACCTCTGGGCTATTTCCTTTTGACAATTCAATAAAAAGATTTGAAAGAAAGAAAAACCCTTAGAAGGATTTAGAAGACTAGAAGAATCGGCTAAAAAAATATTCATAAACTTGCATTTTTCAAAAATAGCAGATCTACAAGCTCGCAGCGCGGCACTCGGTGCCGCGCTGTGAGCTTGTATATCTGCTATTTTTCAACAGTTGAAGCACAAAATGTGAGTGAATCCTTGTGCCCAGCAGGGCCCAGAATTTGGTGCGACACCCCTGCAGGCACTGGTGTGGTCCACCCTCTGGATGACCCCAGGGGATGTTTATTATACACAACACGGGGAGGGGCAAGGTCACCTTCTCAGAACTCACACGCCCCCCCGTGAGGTCACTGGTCAGCTGACCGTGGAAAACATCTTTGACGTCTGCAAATAAACATGGCGAGGGGAAAGCCAGGACGCGCACACAGCACCGACACAACAGCCCCGTCTCGCAATCCCATGGATAAACAGCGCACTCGCGCAAACACAGTGTGCAGTGTAAATACGTATACGCATGCACACACACACACGAGCTTGTGCACTCACATAGACAGACAGACAGACATGCACGCACACACACGCACACGCACGCGCGCGCACACGCGCACACGCACACGCACACGCACACACACACACACACACACACACACACACACACACACACACACACACACACACACACACACACACACTACACAGGCACAACAATACATAGTCTGGAGAGGATCATGAGAAGGTCACCTGGATAAGGCCAGGAAGAGGTTCAGCCAGTCCCCCAAAGAAGCGCCACATATCCTGGGCAGCAGGGAGCCTACCGGCTGGCATAATTAGCAAGCTAACAAGCTAATCACGGGGGGTGCAGAAAGAAGAAATGAGGGCTTCATTTTGGAAGAATTTATGCAATTGTGGCCTGGCAGTTTGAAACAGGTTGATTTGACGTTGTTCCTTTAGCCAGGATCTGGCCTGTCAGAGGCTTCCATTTATAGTCGGCGCAGCACTCCGCACGATGGCTGGGAAATACACGGCAGAGGGGAATCTAATATGGTAGTGACATTTTTCTCTTGGCAGGGTGACAAAACAGAGTGTCAGGGCAGGGGAGCGCGCTGCAGGAAGCCGGAGCCAGGAACTCCCATCAATCTCCCAGGGTGAAGCCTCTGCTAGCACTGCACTTACAGTACATTCAAGCAGCCTTCAGCCTTTCCCATTCTTCTTGCATTCTCTCTCTCTCTCTTTCTCCCTCCCTCTATCTATCTCGCTTGCCTTTCTTCGTAATTTGTTTCCGCCAGGCCGAAGGGAGACAATGTTTTGCACCCTGTCCGTTCGTGTGTCCGTCCGTCTGTTACCAGCTAATCTCCGGCATCGTTGGCCCGGTCGCAGGCAAACTGTGCACACACACACACTCCCTGGTTGCCTGTTCAGAACCTCTGCCCCACATTTTTTATATGGGCTTGTTCTAGCGCCGCTATGAGGCCGATTTTAGCAAAACTCTTTTTTTGACAGTACACATTTTCTCCAGAAATCACACAAATCAGTACACAGTATCTCTATAGTCATGTGATAAAGACGGATCTGTCCGATATTTCATATTCCATCCTGATTGGCTAACATTGGCTTCCAAAGTCCGTTTTGAACCAAATGCCTCAAATCATGAACGCAGCTTGCGCTTTCCGTGAAACTTTGCATGCACATTCCCACGAGGTCAAGGAAAAAATGCCACCCTTTTCAATTGGCCTGTTATATCACCGCCAGCAGGTTGACTTTTGCTAAACACATTTTTTGAACAAAATCATGCATGCGGCGTCCAATCGCCATAAAAGGCAGAAGAAGACATGGCACCCTTTTCACATTGGCCTATTATGACCTGGCAGAGACCTGTGCTCGGAAGAGCACTGTTTCTAGTTCTCTCTCTGTCTTTCGTTTGCACTGTCTCTTTCTCTACCTTTACCTTGAACTTTGTTCGTCTGTCCTGGGTGTTCCCATGCACGCCGCTCACCTCTGTTTGAGCCACGGTTGCTACGGTTCCCCTCTGTGTGGACGTGACAAACTTGTGTACAGCTCTTCTAACAGAGATCCGGAGGCACCCCTTTGTGAACTCTAGTACACGCTGTCGTGTGCATTGACCCTCCTGGTGAGTGTCACGTTATGTCACCGCTGCAGCTTTGCCTGCAGGTGTTTCCGTCCTCACAGGAAGCCCGGGGGGCAACGGCTTGACACAAGCTGGTGTTCTATACACTACAATGTCACGGCAGAGGGCATTTTCAACCGACTCATGATCTAAGACAACTTGTGCCATGTCATTGTTCTGCCACCACTGATCAAAAGAATTACACCGTGAAATCCTGAGTGGTAATTTAACTCTGGAAGTGTAAAGATTGGCCCATGAGGTTAAGAGTTAAATAAACACTCAAGATTTTACTGTGTAGAGCTGGACATGGAAATCTGATTATCAAGGCACAACTTGAGTCATTCATCTCTGATTCACCTCTGATTCTCATTTTTATCCAAATGTACGTGACGGGAGCAATCACATGAATCTGTTTTCCAGTATGTTCTCTGAAACACCTGATGATGAACCAAATGTATTTACTTTCAATATTACACTGAGTAATTAAACTAATTTCCAGCGTTGTTGAGTAATTACAATGCATTGAATAGCATAGTGTTAGAAATAAATTACGATTTAGGAATTGGGAAGATTGGAAAACGCACACGCACACGCACACACACACACACACACACACACACACACACACACACACACACACACACACACACACACACGTACATTTGTGAATACACTGTACACCTACATACAGTCATGTGCATACTCGTACAATTATACAAACAAACATACGCACAAGCACACGCACAGACATCTAAGAGCAGAGACATCTGAAGCATCAGTTGCATCTCTCTTACATCACAGAGTGGAAAAGTTCAATGCTACCCGAGTATGGGATTAAATGCAGGACCACTATGTTCCTATTCATAGATTATTAGTTTAGACTAAAGTATCAAAGACATGGAATATATATGACACTCTCTGTTCTTGTGATTTTGACTGACTGTCGGTCACATGCAAGGCTTAAAAGAAATGTCAAGAACTGATACAAAAAACGAATTGCACCTGTGCACCGCTCACTTCACATGGTATAGACGCACGTGCATATCTCCTTGTATGGGCTGTTCTGTCCATGACGTTAGTTATCTCCTTGAGTGTAGTTCCGTGCTTATTCCTTGCTCCTACACACAAAGCCAGACGTAGGAGCGGTTAGGGCCTCTCACAAAGTACAGGGAAAATACAGGGTGAAATGGATTCCCTAAACGTTTTATGCAAGTTTTTATTTTTGGCAAATGGACTGGACAGGCAAATGAATGTTATACCACTCATTCAGATCTTTATCGTGTACTTGTTTTCTGCAGAACAGTGTCTATAGTAACATATCAATCTTAAAACCTGTAGCATATAGAGGCTGCAGAAACAGTTATGTCTGGCATTTCTCGTGTTTGGTGTTTGCTTACTGTAACATTATCACCCTCAGAAATATTACTGCCTGGCTGCCACGCTGCAACAGTATACATATATAGCTCTGCATGTGCTGGCGGTGCTTTGTTTGCCAGAATGACTCAGGGAGCACGCGTATGGTTTTGGTGACGATATCTACTTTGTTCCTAAATGGATAGGAAACGTGGTAATTCGTTTTATTTTTAAGGTGGGGGAAAAGCCACTACCCCTCACATACAGTGAGTCCGGAGACACGAACCCATGTATTCTGAACGGCCACAAAGTGTACCCTCACACTCACACGTGAATTTCTAGACTCTGAGCAGGCACGTGCACACATAGACATCAAAGGGGCTTGAGCCCCTGCCCTTTTAGCTGTCTGTAAAAAGTGCCCTCTTCAGGCCATGAACACAGTTTTTACTATGGTGAAAGAAATGAAAATGCCTCCTTTCCATGACATACCGGTACCTGAAGGCAGCATTCAGGAGAATTGCCTTGTCCAAGCTCTAACCCTGAACTCAAATGCAGCATCTTATGTTAGAAATCAAGCATCGAAAATAGAAGACCTCCAAGCTCACAACGCGTCGCGTTGTGAGCTTGGAGGTCTGCTATTTTCGAGATTTTCACCAAAAGGCCCTTTTAGAAATTTCAGCCCCTGCCTCTCTAACATTCTCTGTCTGCACGTCCCTGACTCTGAGTTAAGTAAACACTGAGGATTTCTGTTAATAGAGGTTTATTGATCATGTGAACAATGTCTGGGATGGTCTGTGGTTTAGCCCTCTACATGCACGCATAGCGTTAATGTAAGGGAGGTCCCTCCACACGAATCAAACATGCATCATTTCCTCCTTATTAGGGGCTGTTAGTGACCCAGGTCCAGGGAGGCCAACATGTGTTGCCATGGTGGGCATAAAGATAGATGTGCATCTCCTGTTGATCCAGAGAGACTAATGACTCCCATTAGCAGCGAGAGAGGCTCTCACCACAGGACAGCCCAGCCAAAGTACACACTACTGTAGGGACAGGTGGAGGAGCAAGGTTAGCTGAAATGGAAAAGGCGGCTCATATGAAAGTACATGTAACGATTGCCTTTAGTGGCGTTAATAATAGAAGAATAACAACATCGAGCATTCTGCCCACTAAAAGAAATAAAGTTTGACATGAGGTACAGCACTAGTCTGATAAGATCCATGAGTCCTTTAGTGTACAGTTTGGCATGGAACTGGTTGCAAGCACTGATGCTCCATGGCATGTAATGAAATCATAAATCAATCATTAGCAGTCATTTGACCACCATTAACCATTCATGAATCACCACATGAAGCAAAGAACCACTATCTTCTATTTGTCTTTGTGTTTGGTTTGGTCTTGTTTTGTTTTGTTTTGTTAATGTGCACATGTGCATTCTTTTATCTTGGTACCGTATACACGTTCCCACACATGTGCGGATGTGTTGTGCGACCAGAGCACTGGAGTGAATTACAACTCTTTTCTTGTAATGGGCTGTGCCGGAAACCCAAGGGTGACCCGGAACGAGGCTCCAGTCAAATGTTCCGTCATCACCGCCGGCCCATGGGAGTGTAAAATGTGAGGCCTCTGCAGTAAAGGCATCGTCTTCACGACTCTGGTTTTACAGTGCCATCAATCTTCCATGAAGATTGTCTGTCTCAACACAGTGTCATCACTTTTTACAGAATAACTAGACAGAAGGCAGAAGGCTCTAGATTCTAGAACCAGACAGAAAACTCTAGATAGCCTACAGTGTTTCTCAAAGTGGCACCCCCAATGTACGTACGTGACATTAGGGGGTTCCAAATGCTTACGGGTCCATTTGGTTCCATTAGAGTCCGTTAGAGTTATGGGGGGTTATGGGTGTCCTTGAAATACATAAAAAGGTTTGAGAACCACTGTTCTAGAACGAGACAGAAAGCAGCTCTAGAAAAAGTCAGGCCTTCAGAGGACCCCCACGAACAGATGAATTGCATTGGCAACTGCATGTGGCCCTTCCTCTAGCCTGGCACTCGGTGTCCATCTGGGGAATCATGGTGGGTGGTATGACCGTCAGCCCTTTTAACCCATATTTCACAAATGTTATGTAACGTGAAGAGGACACTGAGGAGAGAGAGAGAGAGAGAGAGAGAGAGAGAGAGAGAGAGAGAGAGAGAGAGAGACGAGCTTAAGTTTGACTGGCTGTGGCTGCCTGGAGCATGTGCGGTCCAAAGGGCAGCAATACTGTACCAAAGACTCAGACTGGATGAGATTGTCTCGGCAACCAGGGATTACATTTTCTCAGAGATGGCCCAAGGTGGGAAGACACAGTGGGTGCACTCACTGCACTGCAAAATCCAGAATGTCAGCTTAAACCTGAGATTGTAAAAATGAGGGGCCAAATGGGTCCATTGTAACACTATCAGACGAAAGAAGAAGAAGGAGAGGTAAATTGACATGAGGTGTGGTAAAAGCAAACATGTTCACATACGGTATATATACACAACCCATGTGCAGTACATACATTAAGATTCACACAAACAGGGATACACAATGCCATTTTGAATTGTCATACTGCATCTCCTTGGTTATAATATGCCATGCCTGGTATGGGCAGTGATTTGTCCCCTGTGCCCTTCACAGCTCAGCAAACTATTGGTGGTCACGGCTAAAATAGGATGTGTGGCTATAAGGGAAACCATGTAGTTAAATCTAAATCCGTGGACCTGTATTTGCGTGGGCGGCATGTTTTATAACAAGAGGAAAAGTGAAAGCATGGATTTGAGGAAAATGCCATGCTTTTGCTGGAGGAACGTTAATGATAGGCTCGCCGCCTAGAATACGGCGCTGTCATCCACGTAGCACGGCAAACTCAGGCAGGCAGCCAACGTATGTACACAGCCAAAGGTTCTCGGTTAGATAAATGTGGGCCATGTTACATTACTTTGCTGTAACAAGCCTTTTTACATGCAATTACAGACGCACTGAATGGGTTTGCTCGCTGTTTAGGCTCTCGGGCGCAGGGTGCATTTTTAGGGGCTTATAGCATTCGGTCAAGAGACTGAGCCTGCATCTTTCCTCTCAGACTATTCTCAGACTGGAAATGGCCTTTTTCCACATAGAGCGTGACAAACAGCCTCACAGCGACAGGCATGCGTGCAGCCGAACAGAAAACGGCACAAAATAAGTTGTGCAATTGCTGGCATGGTCCATAATATGCTGTGGTTAGTGGAACGGCTTTCCTGGGTCTCTTCTTGGGTCAGGCTGTGGGATTTCTGCACCAACGTGTATCTCTGCCTATAGCTGCCATGAACTTTCGCGAGCAAATTATGGTTCTCACCGCATGGTCTTCTTGAGGATTAAATATACCATACAGTAGCATATGATTCTGTGGATGAATTTTCACGCTTTGTAGCATATGTTGTGGCACTGTTCAAATTCTTCTTTTTTTTCCTTTCTTTTTGGAGTAAGTCCATACAGATGTAATGTAACTGTATGAGTTTTGGCCTTGCAGAGCCCAGGTGGCCTGATCCGTCATGACTGACTGCCTCTCCCTCAGGAGTGGGACTTGCCTGTGCTCATTGTGCCCACTTTAATAAGGAAACAAATGTCAGCCTGGGGGGAACGGAATGAATTGTTGAATTGTTTCATTTATTGACCGACTGACCTTGGGCATTGTCGAGCTCGGGTTCATCCTGAAAAACGTTACGAATATGAAATTATATTAACCCTTCGTACGAGGGGGAGAGCACAAGATAAAGTCAATCATTCATCGGCCCTTTGTGCAAATGGAAAGTTGAGTTTTCCTCGCGCCAGGTTAAACATTCATTCTTACGTCAGGCAGGCACCTATCTGGCCTGCGCTCTGCGTGAGGCCCAGTGTGGGATTGATGGTGCACCGTCAATCAACTCACCACTGTTCCCATGACTGTGCTAAAACGCACTGGTTATTTTGGTTGAAGTTTCTCATCATACCATGTGTGTCTCACCGCAACGTGGGTGGACGCCCTGACTGGACGGACAGTAGGACCGTCTCCCATTGCAGGTCACGCCCCCCTTTTCCATGTCCTTGTGTGACCCGTCACACGCACGCCCGCACACACGCGCGCACGCACATACGCATCATTCTATAAGCTACAAATCTCACTCAGTGACATGGACTTGACTGATACATGCACATGCACGCGCACATGCACATCAATTCTATAAGCTACAAATCTCACTCAGTGACATGGACTTGACTGATCCATTCACACATGCACGCACACATACACACACCTCCATGAAAACACATGCACACTAACTCATACACACACGCGCATGCACACCAGCACACAAGGCATGCACGGCACACGCATGCATTCATGCACGCACGAGCGCACGCACGCACGCACGCACGCGCGCACGCACGCACGCACACACACACACACACACACACACACACACACACACGCACACACACACACACACACACACACACACACACACACACACACAAACCCTCTGTCTCCCTTTCTCTTTCCACGTGTAACACATACCCACTGACCTCTAAGCAGTTGTCCACGTCAGTCCTCGGCTCCAGTCCGAGTTCAGTTTACAAAAATCATACACATAGTTAGAATGAGCTGTAGGCAAAACGTGAGTTGGTGTATGATATACAGTGCACAAGAAACACAGACATTCTTCTTGTTCAATGATGCAGCAACGGGCGATGGGGATATTCGTTTCGGATCAGCCCTTGGCAGACTTTAGGTGCGCTGTTGGGTGTTGTTTTGTGCACAGACATATGGAATAACTGAACATAATTATGGGAGTGATTTCCTTAGAGTCGGAGATGACTGGGTTTGCGGCGTGCACCACATGTTTGCACATGCAAAATGAAATCAGTTTATACACGTGAAGCATGTTCTGTTTTGTGCATCGAACAGACCTTTGAAAACCACCAATTCCCAATTCCCCAACTTCTCAGAGTTGCAAACATCAAACAACAGCGAATTTAAGCTATTAAGAATGCTCTTGCATAACCAAAACGTGCTGCTCAGTGCTTAATGTTTATAATTATCATCATTATAACAGATAATATTGGTGTAGATATTATTTCCAGCTTTCCACTAACACAACAGATTGAATCCATAATGACAATGAACGCTCCCATCCTTGGATGTTCATTCAGACCTACAGGACAGTTGACCACACGGTGGTCTCAAGCACAGGAAAACCCTTTACGGGTCCATTTTCAACACTCTCTGAGTTTAGGGAACATTACTCCAGATTTGACACAACAAGCCTCCTCCGCATTGCTGTGGCTGAGATCTTACAGTAATTGCATGGCATTCATTCTGAGGTATCACATAGTAGCATCTAGCCAAAGGCACATTTGAGACCATTAGTGGGCAGGGTTCCATCCTCTGAAGGGCCTGTTGCACTGACAGGGAGGGGACGTGACATTCAATAGGCCCACAGCTCCTCCTCCTGGTCAACGGGACACCTCAGGCAGGATGCACCAGGGTGGTGAAGGGGATTTCATTGGGCCTAATTACACTCATGTTTACTGCACTTAATCTAAAGCGAAAGCAACAAGAGAACTCCCAAGGCTACGGCAGCAAAAGCTGCGTGTTGATACTGTAGCTGTTTGTCCTCCTGTGTCATTGCCATTGGTCCCTGCTAAATTCTGCCGTCCACTGAACACGGCTGCTTGGTTAATGTACTGTAGGGCTCTGAAAAGAGCCTTGGAGACCTTCAGTCCTTGACTGCAATGGGAGCTCATTTTTGGGAAAGTGGATGGCAATCCAAGACAAAATTGTCATTTAATTAGGGACACAAATCCTTCCTTTAGTCTGCTGGGAGTATATCCACCCATTTAGGAGGAAATTGGTGCAACTAATCTCAACGAGATAAAATGATCTGTGTGGCATCATGAACTGTACAAAACATAAGGAGTATTATGCATGTATAATGCATGTCTCCACAATGGCAACAGTGGCAAAAAAAGTAAGACTGTTGGAAACATCTCGTTCATGTGGGCTGTCCACTAAGGATATAATTAAGGCTCAGATGGGTGGACAACTGATCTAGGAGTGGTGGTGGGAGATGGGTGGTGGGGGAGTATGTTGGGAGTTTGCATGCAATGGGATGATATTGTACATGTGCTGGGGTCCCCTGTAGGATTACTTCAGTAAACGCACACTTTGATCAGCAAGTAATCCAGCACAAGGTCGAGTTTCAATGAAATCAAAGAGAGACCACATGAGGACGCAGTGAAACTTCTGGGAAGGTACGGTTTCAGCAGCCAGGAAGAGATGCACAAGTAAGAAAGCATAGCTCTAGAGATTCGTGTAAAATAGAAAACACAGTCAGAGGCAATAACTGGACAGCATTTTTCCAACACACAACACAGGCTACTCAGTTTGCAAAAGTTGGGGTGGTGAACAGATGCGATAGCTTGCTTCACCTCAGAGCCATGAGAGAAATTGAACTGAATGATTGCACAATAACGCATGAGGTTGTTTTTCATGGCAACATGTTCTGCAACTAGCATCTAAAATTAGCATGGCCAGATTACTGCAGTTCTGCAGTAATCATTGTAAAAATGATTGGAAACTTCTGTAGCATACATGGAAATGCTGAACTAAACCGAAGTGTTGTTTTTTCCCCCGTCTTTCCGTGTTTCATCTGATTTATACTCAGGACTACCTGGAAAGTTAGCGGTTTGCTTCACACAGTCACAGGAGTCGTGTGACCTGAATCAAATATCAGTCAAAATGGTTATTCTTATTATTTGACAGAGGAACCAGCGTCAGCTCACATGACGATGATAAATGTTTGTGGTCCAATCTAAAAGGGCATCCTGCGGTGTTCCATAATCACGTGTGGCCCATAATGCTTGAGACGGCAGTAGGTAACAAAAACCCCATGTGCGAATACAACACACAAGTCTGACACTTCTGCAGTGCTCGACACAGATGGCAACAAACGCATGCATTTTGTCCTTCAGGCCCTGTGTCATTCTTTGGCAAGACCTTGGGAAGGTGAGAGCGAGGCAGGCGTATGACCAGATGACTACACATAAGAGATGTCTGCCTGGCTACTAATGTCAGCTGGCTCTCAATGACTTATTTTAGATGCTGTTTATCAAGGTTGGGCTATTCTTGTCTCTGGCGTCTGTCACTCCAGCTTTCTGTTCTGCCTGATACGATCTCCTCATCAGTTGAGTGAGTTCAGACCTGGCCTCTTTCTTATGCTTAATGTATAGCCTACTGAATTGTACAATGGGGTCACGCACCGGCGACACTGTTGTACGACAAATTATACATTTGTCTGCCACCATAGACTTTTCGTTGTTTTATTTTGAAGAGTCCCGGAAGCCACGTGCGTGTGCATGTTGTGTAATCTGTCGATTCTAGGAAGTGGGCCGACCATCACGGATGAGTGTAGCTGTGAAAGTGTAGCTGTGAAAAAGACAGTTTTTCTGCCTTTTCTGCGTTATTTGAGATACAGCAGTTTTTATGTTACAGCATAGAATAGGGGTCAACGGAGCATAAACGCTCCGTTTTGCTTCTGGCCGCGTTGCATCATGACGTATGTACCAGTGTCTTTCACCAGCACCCGCAGCAAGCGACGTTTTACCTGGTTACCATGGCAACGCTAACACGATTCCAGCCAGGTTAGGCAGGGGAAGTGTAAGCATTAGAGACCATCACTTTTCAAGTAAGTAAGTAGCCTTTGGAACCAACGGTTCCTGAGCCATGTGCCCCATAGGGCAGGAGCCTATCTCCTGTTTCTGTACCACAGCTTGAGACAGCTCGCAACATACTACTTGAATAATTTTCCTTTATTATTATTTTTTCTTAGTTATGTAACTGTCAGTGGTAAATTAGGATGTGTGGGTCTTGAAACAATATTTGAACCTAAAGCTTAAAAGAATAACAAACTGTTTAATGATAACAAAAGGAAACGTGAAACTGAAAATAAAATGTACAATTCAAACCATATAGGCCACGGGTCTATTGAATTATTTATTTTCCAAGCTACAGCAGTGATACTGTTGGTCGCAGTCGGTGAAGTCAGAGGTCTGGATATATATCTTGTCTTTAATTGTACGCAGGACCACCACCCCTCCCCTCTGAGTTAGACCCCTAATGACCATTTGGCTGCAGTGGAGTTGTGGAGATGATTTGAAACATGAGTCGCGGTAGATGCAAGCCAGATGGGGAGAGAGGCAGCGGTGCCTCCTGGATCGACAGGGGCAACACCTTCTCCCGCTGAGTTCTAACATTAAGATTATGTAATGCCTGATACGGTCATCGTACGCCAGTGTCGCACACCCCAAAACAGCATTGCAGGGACGTGCAGAGAATGTTAAAGAGGCAGGGGCTGACATTTCTGAAAGGGCCTTTTGGTGAAAATATTGAAAATAGCAGACCTCCAAGCTCACAAGGCGTCGCAGCACGACCCGTTGTGAGCTCGGAGATCGGCTATTTTTGGTTCTTGATACCACACTGAACTAAGCATAATCAAGTGTATACTGGAGATAACATAAGATGCTGCATTCAAGTTCAGGAGAGTTTGGACATGGCTATTCCTTTCAATGCTGCCTTACGATATGGCATGGAAAGGGGGGCATATGCATTTATTTCACCACAGTAAAAACGGCATTCATGGTCTGGAGAGGGCACTTTTTATAGACGGGTAAAAGGGCAGAGGCTCAAGTCCCCTTTGATGTCTATGTGTGCACATGCCTGCAGCATTGAATACAAGCAGTGATGTACTATGTTGTTTTTTACTATCAATAACACAATGTAGAAATACTATTCAAAATTTAAGAGTAAAAGTATCAAAAGTATTGATATAAATATACTTAAATATGTGATGTTGAAGTTTTGTTTCACAGGGTGTATAAACAAAATGAAAATAATTGCAAAGATGTAAAAAGTCAACATGAAATGTTAAATATTAAATTATTGCAAAAAAAAAGTATGTGTTGTGAGCTTGTAGATCTGCCATTTTCAGATAGCCAGAGTATATATAGGGATGAAGTGGTTAATGTATGTTTTGTAATAATAATCAAGTAACTAGTAACTAAGGTTTTCATATAATTGTAGTGGAGTAAAAGTACAATATTTGCCTCTGTGATGTAGTGAAGTAAAAGTCCATTTTACTTTATGGTTGTATAATGATTGTATGATTATACTTAAAGGAGTAGTTCACCAATTTTCAACCTGTCTTCATATAATAGGTCCTCACTAATGGTCATGATAAAATATCACAATTTTTTTCTACTTAGTCCAAGTCTCCTAGGAGAGCTGTGGGAAGTTCAGAAAAAAAAAAAAGATTTTTATTATCGCGAGAACAATGGCTTCCACTTTAAAATTGCAACTTTTCAGGAATAGAAAGCCTGCAGTTTCTATAAACTGGATTGGCAATCGATGATGTCACAAGACTATGGGTTTCTGACCTGCCCACAGCCCTCCTCTGAAAAAAAAAAAAAAAAAAAAAAAAGGAAAAGCTATTTTTGAGTGAGGATCAATTATATGAACATATGTTGAAAAGTGGTGGAGTGCCCCTTTAAGTACAGTACATGAGTAAATGTACTTAGTTACTTTCCACCACTGGCTACAAGTCACATGCAAGGCGTTCTGAGCTTGTAGATCGGCTATTTTCAGCGTACAACACTGTCATACCACAAAGAATAAATCAGGGTTTTGAGACGCGCGTCTTTTTTCCAGTGCAGGTCAAGTGTTGATTTATTAACCACGATTAAACTCTGCCACGCCACAAAGATTAGGATTTCAGGCTGTATACAATCATGTGAACCCTCAAGTGTTTGATCTGCTGTGAAAGAGCCGTGGAATGCCCTCACACAATGTTGGCGTGCGTGCGCGTGCACATGTGTGTGCACGTGATCGCATGCACGTACACTAGTAACAGTATGAGACTCAACTTGCATGTGGCACACACACACACACACACACACACACACACACACACACACACACACACACACACACACACACACACACACACACACACACACACACACACACACACACACACGCTAAATCTTTAACACAAATAATTTGCATTTATTTCCCGATCGCTCTTTCGGGTCCTTTCTGAACGCCTTTGAGTTCCGGGCTGTGAGAAAGCATATCACCAACTTTGTATAATACTGATCAATAAAAAGATTAAATGTTTACACAACTAATAATTATTAGTCAGGCAGTCAACAAGGCAATAAATACCTTTCCCAAACCGGTTTGTGACTACTTTAATCTCATATAACTGAGCAATGACCTATGAGCACGAAGGACTGTGAAATACGGTTCATAATGGTACACTGTATCACTCACTGAGGTGGGAAAGGGAACACGTGTTTTTAGTACCTACCTGTACCTGCCCAGATAAATACTGTCAACTTAACACCTCTTCATAAACTTCTGTGCGTTAAGCTATCAGACAGATTAGAGTTGCACGTCCTCTCCTGTGTTTCAAAACAACAGTTCTACAGGTAAGCTAAATACGTACAGTACATTAATGGCACACGTTCCATATGCTTTGCACATTATAGGGCTCTATTTTGATTGTCTTAAGTACCAGCTCTTATGCCATAACTTAAAGGCCTCTCCATACTGTCTCCGACCACCAAACCTTTTGTCGGAAAGGTCCGGTTCAACTACAAAATGATGTCACTCGCATCTTCTGAAAAGCATTATCCCGAATTAGAGATCGGAAAGCTGCACGTCGGAAAATCTGAACTCTCCGATGAAAAGTTTGGTGGTCGGAGAAAGTATGGACAGGCCTTTATGTTAAGGCATAAGAGCTGGTACTTAAGACAATCAAACTACAGCCCTATGTGTATTATTACTGCTTACAATGGTCTAATGTCATAATACAACATGATCTGTGGCCGTTAGTGAGGTTACAATGGGTTCTCTCTGCAGATTCCCAATAACGTCCATGGTTAACATAAGCCCACGTCACGTTTTTGTTCTACGAAATCGAATACACTCATTCAACCGTGCATTTTGAAGCCGTTATATGGTTTTCTGAATGTGTTTATTGCTCATGGTTAAGAAATCGTAAAAAGTGTGTTGATTTGTGGAGATTTGTTGAACAAAACATGTTGACATCGTGAGCCTTTGCTTGCATTGCAAAAGAGCTCATATTTCTTGATTTCCCCCGAAAACCCAATGCAAAAATTCCATTGGAAATCTGCGGTGGGAACCCATGGCAGATATAAGTCCTGGGTAGGCGTAACGAAAAAAGACGTTATCCCTGTAACACTCTATACTTGGAGTTAGGTGCTGTATAGCTACCCTATCCAGTCAAATCCCCTTCTGAACAGCCTCAGGGTAGGACTATAGGGTGGTATTACCAGCAGTGGTGGTCCTGTCACTGGGTGGCCAGGTTCTCAAAGCCTCTTGAGTTTCTTCTCGCAGCCTGAGGGGCTTCTGCATGGACACTGCTGTGGCAGGTCGGTGGGCAACATCAACCTAATGGCCCCTAAAGGAGAGGTGTTAAAGTGCTTATTCTCTCCAGCCCTAAAACCTCCTTTCAGAGGCGTCCCTCTGACTTGGCATTCTCACTTTATCGGCAGTAGTTGTGGCTGTCGACACAGCCCAGCGCAGGAGGCCAGCGGGGGATTGGGGGGGGGGGGGGGGGGGGGGGTGCAAGCCTGCTCAAGTGGCAGCCATCAAAGATAGTCATGCTTAATCCATGAACGCCATGAAAGTCAAGTGTGTGAAAGTCTGATGTTGCGAGGGGCGTGTTGCCAAGGGGCACACGTATAAAGGCTGCGTGTGTGTGCGTGCGCGCATGTGGTGTGTGTTGGAGTATGTGCAAAAGAGAGTGCGCAATTAAAGCCACAAATATCAAAGTAAGTGCACGTAACTCCATCTGTCAGCGACCTAAACTCTTTATCCCCGCGTGGTCTGGCCTGGGTGACTCTCAGTGAATGCAGTCTCCAAATATGCTGACAGACAGGCGAGCCACGGAGGACATGGGTGCTTGTTGTCCCCTCAGTCATCATTCATATCAGTCCTCAGTTGATAGGACCTCCCCTTAAACATTAACCAAGCAGCAGCTGCCTTTATCTCAAAGCCCTGTCAGGAATGTGTTGAGAGGAGTTCAGTTCAGTAGTGCTCCAACGTTAGGCCCAGTGTTTTGGCCGCTGACCTCAGCACTATGCGGCGCTGGACGATGTTCAACAACTGGCGTGTCCTGTGAAAATGGCACCCCATGCACAATACACCCCTCCACAATACAATAAGTGTGATTTCCTGTATACTCCCAGATCATCAATACCCCCACCCCCCCAACCACCTGACCTCTACTGAACCTGTCGCTGGCTTCTCGAACTGCCAGTCTGTAAAGGTTGGCCAATTAAATGCATCGGGTTTGTTAACTCATGACCTTCTGTGTGCCTTGTCTGGAATCGCTGCTATCGCTGCCCTTTCCCCGTTAAGCCGCAAGGAGAACACGGGGAACGGGCAGTGGATCTCATCAAGGTGAGTGACAGTTGTTGTCACTGCCTGAGAAATAATTCCTAAAGGGCAAGAACCTCAAAATATCCACAGATAACTTGTGTGACTCTAAAGACATGTATGAGAAGTTTGTGGATGCAACAGCGCAATGAAGTCATTATTATCAGCAATATTAATATTCCGAAATAAATGTTAGACAATCTGTAGCCAAAAATGTACTTTCGCGCCTCCATGTTTATATACGTCTACTGGGAGGAGCTTTTTTTCTCTGCCTGTGTACATTGCATGGTATGCCTGTGTGAATCTAAACGCCAAAGGCTGTTTATCTGACCGCCAAAAGAGTCTTCCAGTTGGCAAGAGCAAACCACTTTCCTATTGACTCTGTCATCACGCAGACCGGCTGGATGGCAAGAGCAGACACACTGTGGGAAGGTCTGGCATCGCTCCACACTCCACAGACCTCTCCAGCAGTCCTCCTGTCACTCAGAAGATTACAGCCTCCTTAAATTAAGTTTGAGCGTGTGCCAAATGTAACCAAATGGAGTAATGGACCCCTTATGGGTCCAATTGGTCACATTTGGTATGCACTCAGAGTTACAAATGAATAAATTGCATCGCTGACTTGAAACATCTTCGTCTAGTTCAGCGGCTAGATCATCTGTAACGTGGCGAGCTGTCCTGAAAAACCTCCCAGAAATTAATACAGAACATACTGTATGTTTGAGGGGGAAAGAAATTAAGCCTTGTTCACAGCAGGTGGTTGGAGAAAAAACAAAAGACAATGGAACTCCTGATTAAGAGAGTATTGTCCTCTCATTGTTCCCCATGTCTGTTTGACCCCAAGTGACACTTTTTAAATTCCACTGGAAATCGTGGAAAAGTTCTAAGGCGCTGGTCTGTCTTGAGTCACGACTTCATGATTAGCGGTTTGTTAGACTCGTCCCTGTCTTGTGGTGCCAACTGCGGTGGCGAAGACAGAGGGACATTAGACGGACGAACCACAAAGCAGGGATCAGTGGATGCCGGCACGAATAGAGGAAGCCATGCATCAGGGGAAGTGAGTGTGGCTTTAGTGACAGCATAGGCAAGGGGAAAACATCTGTTCCATAGAATATATCTGTGTGCGTGCATGCACATGTAGCAGAATGGGCGTTCGTTCCCACAGTCCACTCTCCGCCCACTCGGCAGTGAGTGATTGCCACCAGTATATAGAATGCACCACTCCTCTCAGAGTCAGTCGTCTCTGCTCACCTGGTGCCACGCTCCTCATTGTGTGTTGCAAACACTGCAAACACTGCTTCTAAACGCTGGCCGTTGGGCTATATATATATATATCGCGGTGCTCCTGTCTTGTGCAATCCAGGTATGTCTCTCTGTCTTGCTGCTTAAACAATCGCCAGTATATGCTGCATAGTGAACTTGAACTTGACCATGACCGTTTGTTGTCTCTTAGCTTTGATGCTACCACGCTCGTCAATGAGCTCCTGCGCTTCTGTGCGGTGATTAAGAACACGCACATTAGGTAGGTTTATAGTCCTCCCTCTCCGCAGTATAGTTTCGTTTGGTGTCTGCACCAGACTAAACATGGGCTTTGTTTTATTATTCCAGTTTAGTAACAGCTATACCCGGGGGCCGCTGCGCGGACGGGACATCCGTGTCGGCCGCTGTTGTTTAAGTGGTGAGTTGTGCATCTCTCTGTTCCTGTTTCTGTGAACTTTATAGTATAATTAGTAAACTAACCAGGCCGCTTGTTGCCTGTTTCAGGGCCAGGGCAGCTGCTGCTTTGCGGACCTTGTGCGGTTACCAGCCGTTAAGAAAAGCCCACGTCTGAATGATACTGTGATACCACATACCACTCTTCCTCCATTCATAAAAGTGTCGGCGGCGGCACGAAGACACGCCGGTTGTACAGCTGCTTATAGCCGTCCTACCCGGCGGTCCATAGCCCGGCTTTATGGCCAGCTTTATTGTTTGTTCTTTTGCTTTATGATTTATTGTGTTGGATTTATTTAGTTTACTTTGTTTATTTTGGTTCATTTATTTTGATTTAATGACAACTATCTAGCACCAGGCCAATATATATATATAGACGGCATTATTTAGTTTCAATAGGAAACAACTCCTTATTGAAATTACTGTGAATCCATCATTTTAACACCTGTCTCTTCTATTACACAGGTCACGGTGCTGGGGCCTTACATTGGGACAGGGACGGCCGCCCAGGGTTGTGGTAATCCCCCCCCGTTTGCTGTGTTTGATTTATATTATTTTGGTTATATTGATTTGCTGTGATTTGTTGGAGAGCCACATCCCTGGGGCGGTTGCCCTGTACCCATTCCCCTTGCCCTTTGCACCTGGCCCATAGATAGACACACACAAGTGTTTTATTGTTGATTGCATTAGTAGCCTATACACTGTTCCTTCTTTTAAATCTATTACCAGTATTATCATTACAGTGAGTAAAGGAAATGATGATGATATGATATACTGACTATAAAAGAAATGATGATGATATGATATACTGAATACTTTAACCTGCCTAACTTATAATAAAAAGCCTGTTTTATACTTTGGTTAATTACGTTTCTGCCTTGATTCTTAATGTAAAACGAACTTGTGTGTCCTGCAACTTGAAGTATTTGAATTAGATAATAGAACTATTTCCGGTGGCGTAATTCCACTGGTGGCGTTGTCTGGCAGCTACACTAAAATATACCACTATGCCACATTTGACGTACGTCGGCAGGATTTACTGACAAGGCAGAAACGTTTTTTTCTTTCGTTTTCCTATGTTGTATTATTTGGTCTGATAGTCCAGTGACTTAGTTAGATTTTTTTTTTTTGGTCTGATAGTCCAGTGGCTTAAAAAAAAAAAAAAAAAAAAAAAAAAGTGGAGGGAAGAGTTGTGGTTTGTATATTAACTGGTATTTTGTTCTCTTTAAGCAAAGCAGCAGTTGTCCGTGGACGTGAGGACCCGTGGGTCTCTATACCAATTCCCTGGTTTCTGCAGTGGGACCTGGTTTGTGTACATCTCAATCCGGTCGTAAGTCTAAATTTCATTGCCGCTATGGATGCCGAGCTGGCTGAGCTCAGGGAGCTGGTAGCGCAGCTCAGAGCGGATAATGGTTCATTGAGGCAGGAACAGAGAGATGCACAGCTGGGTAATATTGTCTCCGTTGACGTGGTGGCCCCGCCTCCTTCTGCACCTTTGGGTGGTGCCGGTGCTATTGCACCTGAAAGATTGGTCTTTGTGCCGCGAGATAGGAAGTGCCCGTATTTTAGTGGCAAGTCTGGTGTCAATATAAATGAATGGGTGGAAGAGGCACAGGCTTGTATGCGGGCTCGCTGTCTTTTGGCCATTGATCAAGCTTTCTTCTTATTTGACCACCTAGAAGGGGAGGCTAGAGAGGAGATAAAATATCGCCCTACTGTGGAGAGGGAGGACCCCAATAAAATTATTGCCATTCTTAGAGATCTATACGGGTGTTCACAGTCCTATGTAGCATTGCAGGAGGCATTTTTCTGCAGAAAGCAGCAAGACGGAGAGACATTGCAGGAATTCTCACTCGCTCTAATGAGCTTGATGGCGAGAGTCAAACAGCGTGCACCTGACCGCATGTCTAATGCGGAGGTCCTCTTGCGTGATCAGTTCACTGAGCACGTCTTAGACAGCTCCCTTCGACGGGAGCTTAAGCAGTTAGTACGTCGTTGTCCAACTAGTACTTTGTTAGAGGTTCGTGAGGAAGCGATTCGGTGGGAGCGAGAGGGTAGACCAGGGGCTGCAAGGGGTCGCAGCTTTTCTGTTCCTTCGGCACATGGCATCCAGTATGCCGTTCACAGTGAGCCACGCTCTTCGGGCAGTGACTCGCCACAACGATCGGAGTTTACAGAGTTGAAAGAGATGCTTAAAAAACAGCAGGAGCAGCTAAACCAGCTCACACAGACAGTGGCACTCTTACATGGCACTCGACAGCCTAGTCATCCAGTGGCACTCTTACACGGCACTCAACAGCCTAGTCATCCACCCAGTGGACCGACAATATGTAGGAGGTGTCAGCAGCCAGGTCATTGGGCCAGGGAGTGTAGGTCCCAATGGCGCCCCCCCTATCCTCAGCCTCCACCAATGGGTGGTAGGCAGTCTCACCATCGTGAACCGGCGGAAAACTAGCACCCTCCGAACTGCAGAGCCACAGTTTGGGTGGGGACTCTATCGGCTCTGGAGTTCTTACTGATGCAGGTACGATCTCGAGTTTGATGTCATCTTGCCCCCATTTGGATGTTTCCATGGGTGGAGTACTTGTTCCTTGTTTGATTGACACCGGGTCCATGGTGTCTACCATGACTGAGTCCTTCTTTCTTCAGCATTTCGAACCATGGGGTCAGGATTGTCTTCGGTCTTGCCACTGGTTGCGGTTGAGCGCGGCTAATGGCCTTCCCATCCCATATGTGGGTTACCTGGAGCTTGATGTGGAGCTGTGTGGGAAGTCCGTGCCGAAGTGTGGGGTGCTAATCGTCAAAGATCCCCCAACTACTCTTACTACTCCGGCACCTGGGGTCCTCGGCATGAATGTCCTGGTTCGGCGCTATAGGGAGCTCTTTGGACAGCATGGGGCAGCTCTCTTCAACACGCGGTCTGTATTGGAGGCCCCCAGTCCCATTGTTGCGGCTTTGCAGCGATGCCATAGGGCTGAAACTCAACCTCCGGTGGTTGGCTTAGGGAGGGTTAAGGTTTGTGGTAGGCGTGCGTGCCGCATCCCTGGGGGCACCATGAAACTGGTTGCTGCAACATGCGCAGAGCAGAACTCTCCCACCTCCGTTCTCTTTGAGCCCCCTGAATCAGGGTTACCTGGTGGCTTGTTGGCCTCTCCAGCCTTGCTTACTGTCACTCGGGGCACAGCCTACGTCCCAGTGGTTAATGTCGGGACCAGAGATGTGTTGCTTTACCCACGGACCATCTTGGGCAACTGGAGTAATACTCAAGTGGTCACCTTACCTTCTGGGGTTACTGAGGTTGGGTCAGTTACGGCTACTAGCTCTTCCCAGACTGTGTCTCCTTCCATACCCGACCAGATCGAGGCTCTTGACTTGGGTGCTCTTTCGAGCGAAGACCAGGGTCCGGCCAGGGACCTCCTTCGGAGGTACAGCGAAGTGTTTTCCACACACGAGGGAGACCTGGGGTGCACTGACCTGATCTGTCATGAGATCCCGCTTCTTGACGATGCTCCTGTTCGCCAGCGGTACCGGCGCATTCCTCCATCTGAGTATGAGGTAGCAAAGGCCCACATCAACCAGTTACTGGAATCGCACATAATCAGGGAGAGTAGCAGTCCGTATGCGTCCCCTATTGTGCTGGTAAAGAAGAAAGATGGTAGCCTCCGCATGTGTGTGGACTACCGGCGGCTTAATGCCAACACTAGGAAAGACGCATTTCCTTTGCCTCGTATTGAGGAATCCTTAGACTCTTTAGCTGGGGCACGCTGGTTCTCGGCCATGGATCTGGCCAGTGGCTATAACCAAGTCCCAGTTGCGGAGAAGGACCGGGCGAAGACTGCGTTTTGCACCCCATTCGGCCTCTTTGAGTGGAATCGGATGCCATTCGGGCTCTGCAACGCCCCTGGGACGTTTCAGCGGCTGATGCAGCGCTTGTTCGGAGATCAACAATGCCAGACCTTACTACTTTACCTCGATGATATTGTCATCTTTTCGTCCACTGTGGCCCAGCACTTGGAGCGGATGGAAGTTGTTCTTGGCCGACTGCAGCGGGAGGGCTTAAAGGCAAAGCTGTCGAAGTGTGCGTTCTTCCAACCTGAAGTCCATTACTTGGGCCACGTCATCTCCAGTAAGGGAGTCGCCACCGACCCCAGTAAGATCGAGGCTGTTGCTGACTGGCGTCGACCTGCTTCGGTGTCAGACCTACGTTCATTCTTGGGCTTCGCCAGCTACTACCGCCGTTTTGTGGAGGGGTTCGCCAAGATGGCTGCCCCCCTGCATGCCTTGGTAGCTGAGCTAGCAGGGACGAAGGCTAAGAGGGCTTCCATTAGAACCTCTGGAAGAAGTTTTATGTCTCTATGGTCGGAGAAGTGCCAACTGAGCTTCGAGGCTCTGAAGGAGAAGCTTACATCAGCCCCTGTCCTCGCGTATGCCGACTTCTCACTGCCTTTTATTCTTGAAGTGGACGCCAGCCACAGCGGGTTGGGTGCCGTTCTTTCCCAGGAGCAAGAGGGCCAGGTGCGCCCAGTGGCTTTTGCAAGCCGTGGTCTCCGTCCCACCGAACGTAACATGTCCAATTACAGCTCCATGAAGTTGGAGTTTGTGGCACTCAAATGGGCCATGACGGAGAAGTTCCGCGAATACTTACTGGGACATCGGTGCCTTGTCTATACGGACAACAATCCACTCGCTCATCTGTCTTCCGCCAAACTGGGCGCGATAGAGCAGCGTTGGGCCAGTGAACTGGCGCCCTTCGACTTTGAGATCAAGTATCGTTCGGGCAGGAGTAACCGGAATGCTGATGCGCTTTCCCGACAGCATCCGGTGGGGCCTACGGACTTGCAGGGCTTGGTTCCTGGTACAGCCATTCCCTCTGTGCTACAGCTGGCGGTGCCACCGGAGCTAGTAGCTACCCAGGCCACCATGACGGCCTTGCCTGGTCACAGCTTGTCGGACTTGAAGAGCTTGCAGACGGCGGATACAGTCATTCAAGAGGTTCTGGGGTACTGGAGGCAGGGGACGCGTCCAAGCCTTATGGAACGCAAACGACTGTCCACTTCTGCGGTGACACTACTTGCGCAATGGGACCGTTTTGTGGACAAAGAAGGGGTGCTCTACCGTAGGGTCTGCCGTCCAGATGGGCGCGAGGAGGTCTTCCAGCTGGTCTTGCCTGCTGTTCTGAGGGACGATGTCCTGACTCAACTACATCAGGATCACGGGCATCAGGGTGTCGAGCGCACCACTGAATTGGTGCGTCAGCGCTGCTACTGGCCAGGTATGTCCGCGGACATAGCCCGTTGGTGCCTGGAATGCGAGCGGTGTCAGGTGGCAAAGGACACTCGACCAGCAGCACGAAGCTTCATGGGTCATTTACTTGCTTCCCGGCCCAACGAGATTGTGGCCGTCGACTTTACCATCTTGGAACCTTCTCGGGCAGGTGTGGAAAATGTCTTGGTCATAACAGATGTCTTCAGTAAATACACGCTGGCCATTCCCACTAGAGACCAACGGGCCTCGACTGTCGCCCAAGTCCTAGTCAACGAGTGGTTCTACAGACTGGGCGTTCCTGGCCGTATCCATTCCGACCAGGGCCGGAACTTTGAAGCATCCCTCATCCAGCAGTTATGTTTCTTGTACGGGATCCAGAAGTCTCGCACTACCCCGTACCACCCACAGGGTAACGGGCAGTGTGAGCGATTTAATAGGACCTTACACAATCTCCTACGCACTCTGCCCTCCTCCCGTAAGAGGGACTGGGTGGACTGCCTTCCGCAGAAGCTCTTCTGCTACAATACCACTCCGCATCAGGCCACCGGGGAGACGCCTTACTATTTGATGTTTGGTCAGGAACCACGTCTACCGGTGGACTTCCTGCTCGGGAGAGTTCCAGAACCGGTAGCAGGTAGCGTAGATGGCTGGGTCACAGAGCATCAGACTCGTCTTCAGATAGCCTTCGAGGGGGCACAGGAACGGTTGAAGCTGGCGGCCAACCGCCGCAAAGCGCATCATGACCCCAAGGTCCGTGATCCATCCTTGGAGGAGGGGCAGCTAGTCTACCTTCGTGACTTGGGCGTTAGAGGTCGCCACAAAATTCACGACCTGTGGCACTCTGAGGTGTTTAAGGTCATCCGAGCTCCACGGCCAGGCGGTGCTGTATACACGATCGCACCCTTGACGGAACCTAGTCGAGTGAAACATGTTCATCGCTCCCTCCTCAAACAACGGGTTGGGGGAGAGCCTCCCGTCAACAGCCCTCCAAGTAACCAGCGGATCGAGAGGTCATCGCCCTTGGTCGATGAAGACCAGAACGACGGTGATTGGTTTATTCTGAATTCAGAAATACCCCAGTCCCATCTGCCCTCGCCGGATGCTCCACGTCCAGCAGGGGCTCCCCGGTGTCCTTCTGGCCAGCCTGATAACCCAGAAGAGCACTGTACAGTGCCGGTAGCTTCATCTTTAGGCCCATCTCCTTCTCGGTTGGATGAACCAAATGACAACCAAGATAATGATCGACAGGTGAGTCCAGAGCATGGGGAATCTTCTCATGGTGAGGTATTCCCCACTACTCTGGTGGCTCTTGAACCATCTGCGGTTCTACCTTTGAACCTCTACGTAGTAGAGTCTAATAGTTTAGAACCACTCCCTAGATCCTTGGATGACATGGCTGGTAATAGTGAGGCTGCCCAAAGGAGGACTTTGAGGTCCACAGCGGGACAGCATTCCAACCCTTACCGTCTTCCACAGACAGTGGATAGAGGTCCCGCCCCTACTTCTGCGTCAGCATCAAATGCTGTCTCGGCATTATACAGACCCTGGAATTAGAGTATAGGTAAGTCATCGTCGGGACGACGATGCAGTTGTTGGGGGTGGATTGTAGCAGAATGGGCGTTCGTTCCCACAGTCCACTCTCCGCCCACTCGGCAGTGAGTGATTGCCACCAGTATATAGAATGCACCACTCCTCTCAGAGTCAGTCGTCTCTGCTCACCTGGTGCCACGCTCCTCATTGTGTGTTGCAAACACTGCAAACACTGCTTCTAAACGCTGGCCGTTGGGCTATATATATATATATCGCGGTGCTCCTGTCTTGTGCAATCCAGGTATGTCTCTCTGTCTTGCTGCTTAAACAATCGCCAGTATATGCTGCATAGTGAACTTGACCATGACCGTTTGTTGTCTCTTAGCTTTGATGCTACCACGCTCGTCAATGAGCTCCTGCGCTTCTGTGCGGTGATTAAGAACACGCACATTAGGTAGGTTTATAGTCCTCCCTCTCCGCAGTATAGTTTCGTTTGGTGTCTGCACCAGACTAAACATGGGCTTTGTTTTATTATTCCAGTTTAGTAACAGCTATACCCGGGGGCCGCTGCGCGGACGGGACATCCGTGTCGGCCGCTGTTGTTTAAGTGGTGAGTTGTGCATCTCTCTGTTCCTGTTTCTGTGAACTTTATAGTATAATTAGTAAACTAACCAGGCCGCTTGTTGCCTGTTTCAGGGCCAGGGCAGCTGCTGCTTTGCGGACCTTGTGCGGTTACCAGCCGTTAAGAAAAGCCCACGTCTGAATGATACTGTGATACCACATACCACTCTTCCTCCATTCATAAAAGTGTCGGCGGCGGCACGAAGACACGCCGGTTGTACAGCTGCTTATAGCCGTCCTACCCGGCGGTCCATAGCCCGGCTTTATGGCCAGCTTTATTGTTTGTTCTTTTGCTTTATGATTTATTGTGTTGGATTTATTTAGTTTACTTTGTTTATTTTGGTTCATTTATTTTGATTTAATGACAACTATCTAGCACCAGGCCAATATATATATATAGACGGCATTATTTAGTTTCAATAGGAAACAACTCCTTATTGAAATTACTGTGAATCCATCATTTTAACACCTGTCTCTTCTATTACACAGGTCACGGTGCTGGGGCCTTACATTGGGACAGGGACGGCCGCCCAGGGTTGTGGTAATCCCCCCCCGTTTGCTGTGTTTGATTTATATTATTTTGGTTATATTGATTTGCTGTGATTTGTTGGAGAGCCACATCCCTGGGGCGGTTGCCCTGTACCCATTCCCCTTGCCCTTTGCACCTGGCCCATAGATAGACACACACAAGTGTTTTATTGTTGATTGCATTAGTAGCCTATACACTGTTCCTTCTTTTAAATCTATTACCAGTATTATCATTACAGTGAGTAAAGGAAATGATGATGATATGATATACTGACTATAAAAGAAATGATGATGATATGATATACTGAATACTTTAACCTGCCTAACTTATAATAAAAAGCCTGTTTTATACTTTGGTTAATTACGTTTCTGCCTTGATTCTTAATGTAAAACGAACTTGTGTGTCCTGCAACTTGAAGTATTTGAATTAGATAATAGAACTATTTCCGGTGGCGTAATTCCACTGGTGGCGTTGTCTGGCAGCTACACTAAAATATACCACTATGCCACACACACACGCACAAGCAAAAAAGTGATGTATTCACTAACTACAGGGCAGTTGCTTTCAAGATTTCTTATCGCCACCAGCGGAAGTAATTAACCTATATGTAAGTCAAGTCACGTCGAGTCAACTTTTATTACAGCATAATCACAAAACATGTCCCAAAGGGCTGTACATAATAAAACAAAGTAGTGCAATGCATATATATGCATATGCATGCATACAAAGTCCATCCATCTAGATTCTAGATATTTTCATCCGGTTCCGATAAGAGTGGCCTCTTATCAACGTGGGCGACCATGATGGAAGCACTGCTCTTCATCAGTAAGATGGGGTGTGAACCACTGAATACTGGGAGAACAGAATCAGTGTAGCCATGCCTGCTTATTATAAGCAGTGGTGGAGAGTAACTAAGTAACTAATGTACTCAAGTACTGTACTTAAAGGGAAATTTCACTTTCAAAAAACGTCATAAAAGCCTGATTAGACGATAAAATGACCAAACTTTTTTTTTTTTTTTTTTTTTTTTAAGTGAAATATCCCTAACTCACTCAATGCCAATGACGTCTCATGACTGTTTTTTTCAATGGGCCCTGTGTGCCAATGACGTCTTTGACGTCTTTAGATCAAAGGCTATAAAATTTAATTATTATTATTTTTTTTTTAAAGATGTCAAAATGACCTGAGATCAGAGAGATGCTTTTCTCTGTTTGTGTGTTGGTTCCCTCGTTTAGCTGATTGAGAAAATGTGTGTTCATTCTAGTGGATGGACACTTTTTTTGATTCAAACAGCTCTATCTCTGGAACCATTTGTCTGATTGACAAAATTCTTTTTGCCACTGAATCACAACAACTGTGTCTGTTTCTGTGGGGGAAAAAATATTAAAAAAAAACATTTTTTTTCATTGCATAGTAAAGAAAAACATACAAAATCATGGCACATCTACATTGGAGCCATTTTGGGCATTGGCATTTAAAGATATTCCACTTTCAAAAAAACTTTTGGTAATTTTATCGTCTAATCAGGCTTTTATGAACACCCTGAACAGATTTAAATTTGCTTCATTCAATATTTTGATATTTGATGTAAATGTTAGTAGGCCCTCCAGGCCCATAGCCTCTCCACATACACACCCATTGTAACTTCAAACTCCATGTTAACCATGCTAGATTCATCAAAAACACCCATTATTTTTTCTGGTGACTACCCTCCTAATACATGAGCCGGCCGTTAACTTTTTTAATTTATTTTTAATAATTAATTTTTGTATTCAATTTATTCAATTTTCCCAAAGAATTATTAAAAATAAATGAAAAAAGTTATTGAAAAAACACGGCCTGCTCACATATTAGTAAGGTAGTATGAGTCAACAGAAAAAATAATGGGTGTTTTTAATGAATCTATCATGATTAAAATGGAGTTTGAAGTTACAATGGATGTGTATGGGGAGAGGCCCTGGATCAAGCCTCCTGATAACATTAACATCAAATGTCTAAATATTGAATAAAGCAAATTAAAAACTGTCCAGGGTGTTCATAAAAGCCTGATTAAACGATAAAAAAGATTGAAAGTGAAATATCCCTTTAAGTACAATTATGAGGTACTTTTACTTTACTTTTATTGGAGTATATCCAATTTTCAATACTCCACAACATCTCAGAGGCAAATAGAAGTGTATTATTTAATCCACTAACATGATTTGAAGACTTTAGTTACTAGTTACTTTGTAGATTTTGTACATTGATCACTTCAGCACTATACTTCGGTTATTTGAAAATAGTCGTAGCCTTCTTCTTCTTCTTCTTTTGGTCTTGTTTTCATAGATAGACCTGCCCTGGTTGCTTATTTCGCTCGCAAAATCTGGCAACACTGAATACTAGAATCTATGTGGACAATGGACATGCCACTGCAGTGATCAGCGCAGTTGTGGCTGGTGTGAATGAATGAATAAATAACCAACTAAATCCCATCTCTATATTCTGGGCATGCGTCTGCAAAAATAGCAGATCTACAAGCTGCTATTTTTTGCTATTTGACGTACAACAAACTATAGAGGGTTAAGTCGTTTTTAATGCCCAGAAGCATTACTCAGCATGTGTTTTTTTTATTAGAAGGCTCTATATATTTGAGCGACCATGCTGCATGTTGCTCCACTGAGCCGGTTAGTGGCAGGTGGTTCTGACTTTGACCTACTCTCTCCTGCCAGAAGCCAGCTGACATATTGGCCCAGTGCCGGCCCCGAGACTTGAGCTGTTGGGACGTGCAGTCGTCCCTGTAGTCACCCGGGCACAGTCCCAAAGAAGGAGGACTTGGCTGGCAGCTGGCCGATGGAGGAGTGGTGGAAGTGGTTCAGGGGCTACCTAAGGCTGTCAATACTGCTGGAAATGCATTACAAAAATGAAATTGCATCAAGAAAGATATTGTCCACTCATTCTTAAAAAGAAATGGTGCATACAGCATCCAGGCCCGTCAGACTGGCCTGGATGGGACAAGCTGGGACAGTTTTGCAGTGTAAGAGCGCAAACGAGCGATGGCTATGTCCAGTTAAGCATGCACGTAATGTATATTGCGTGTGTATTGTGCAGCCTAATTGATTATATAATAGGTTATTAGAGATGTTTAATTGGCATGGTGTTTACGTGCTCACAGTGGAGTTTCAAATGCTAGGCTTGTATACCATTTGGTGCATTTTCTGGGATTGGTCCTGGCCAAGCAAGGTGAATTGTGTGGGTTTCACAGAAGATTAAAGATTATCAGCAATACATTTAAGTGTGGGGCTAACCTCCAGATTAGTTGAAAACAACATGCACACAAAAGCGCTGACTCTCTTGTATGGTGAAGGGAATCAAAAGCCCCAAAAGTACATTCAAGAAGAAAGAAGACTATATAGGTGCAATGTTGTGTGGTTTCACTGACGCTAGTCGCGGGTTGTGGTCAGCGGATATACGATGTGTACTGTTCCTGATGAATTCCATCTTACCATTTACTGTAAATTACATATTGTGATTTGACCAATCCTGGCTGATTGGACATTATATTGTCCAATGCAGAAAAGCGACAGAAAAAGGCCATTGAACTCAATGGACTTTTGAGACAAACACCTGTGAATGTGAAGTGAGCGGTGCTATTTATGAGTTAATTTATCCCGCTGGCCAATCACAGCACTTCCTGCATGCGAAGCTTGGCCATTGGGACCCTGGGCGTAGTAGCCTACAACAAACTTTCAGAGGTTTGTGCCAAGATCTAGGCCATATCTAGGCCAGATGTAGGCCAAACTTCAGAGCCCGAACATTTTGGGGGGCAGGACATTTTTTGGGAACCGGACAAAGACCAAACTAAAAACGATGAAAAGAAAATGAAAAATGAAATTATTTTGTAAAAATCTATGTTTCGGTCACACAGGACCTTCCTCAAAATAAAACCAACCATGATTGGGTTTATTTTATCTGGCCACGAATACTGCCTAAATGGTCTGCACAATCGTCTGCGTAAAAACAAAGGTTTTGGAGATCGGTGTTTAGAACCACAGCATGGTGCACAATTACCCCAAATAATTTAAAGGACAACAATACTATTGCGTTTGAAGTAGGTCTGCTAAACATCCACCTTCCAGGTCTTCCCTCTTCACCTTTCACCTTTTCATGGTTGGTAACCTATTTCCCACAGAGTAACTGATATTTAAACATCTTTAAAGTGCTCCATTACGCAGCACTCGGGCCTACACAGAACTGTATGTCAGGCCCGCAGTAGTGGGTCCACCGGATAGTGAGCTTGAGAGCCTTTCATCTCACTGGTAAACTCTCTCATGGTAAATTTGACCCTTGGCCTTATCACCAGCCCCTCCCTCGCTGTACCGTGCCCCCAGACGGTAGGTCACTGGGGTTGGAAGGGGTCATGGGGCGTGGGGAGGCATTGGGGAGTTGCTGTATTAAGGGCAGTAAGTCAAAATAATGGGCTGGATTACCTTGGACGGAAAAAGGTCACCCCTGTTAATCTCCAGCGGGAAGTTTTGGATCAGAACTCGGTGATCCGGTAATCAGCATTCAGCTTGGGGAGCAGCGGACAGAGGCAGTGCGCATTAAGAGCCACACAATGCATAGGCACAAAAAACAAACAGAAAGAAATGTCTCTGTCATACACAAACACCTGGGGACCGAGCCTCTTCCAATCATCTTTCTCCAGCTGCAATCAACTCGGGCGGCCATGTCCTAGGGCAACACTGCACCCTGTAGGGCATCGAGAGCATCACATCCGCACACTGCTATAAAACCTTGATGGAAGGTTTTCACTCATGGCCTTATTGAAACCCCTAGTGTCTTGAGTATAAAACCTTAATGGAAGGCTCTCTCATGGACATATTGAAACCCCCTGGTGTCTTGAGTAACACAGCAAACCACACGAGGAGAGCATATTTCATTTATGATTACTTACTGCAGTAAGGATTATTGTCTTTGAAATATATTGGATATTCTAGGAGAGCTACAGGAGAGGATATACCGGAAAGCTGTATAGGTCAAAGTGGAACGCTCTTCTGGCAGAGAGGACCTGTTTATTTTCTCATGAGGGGGGTTCCTTATGGAAGTCGCCATTCCTCAAGACTCCTTAAGGCTGTCATTCAGCTCACGTGCTTCAGTGCTTGCACGCACGCGCACACACACACACACACACACACACACACACACACACACACACACACGCACACGCACACGCACACGCACACACACACACACACACACACACACACACACACACACACACACACACAAACAAACACACGTTTCCAACCAACCACCAACCCACACACACACACACACACACACAGGCACGCCCACACACAGAAATACCCCTGCATACACATCCATGAAGCTAGTCACTGACTTCCAGCTACAATAACAGTAGATTTACCCAACAGGAATTCCAGTAAAACAGCAGAAAGCCTGGAGAACCCCCAAATCCTATTTGCGGAACAGTCTCCCGGTTTATTTGAACAGATGACTTTCCTTTAGGGGCCATAAATAAAGGATGCCACACCACGACACACACTGTCTGGGGGCAACCAGCGCCCCATGAAGTCTGACCACTGGCCTAGCGGTTCATCCAGGCACTCAGGCTATGAGTATAGCCTGACGGCGCGTCGCATGTTCGAGTCCCGTTCCTGACGACATTTGCAGCATGTCTCTTCCCATCTATCTCTCCCTGTTTCCTACAGTCTATCTCGAATATAAGCTTTCAATTATAGGCAGAAAAGCCTATTTTACAGAAATTATAATAATAATAATTATTATTATTTTCTTCAAAAATGGCAGATCTACAAGCACACAATTGCCATTTTTGTCATTTTTAGAAATTTGGCTCAAGTGGTCCGTCCGTACACCTGGCACAGGAGGAAAAAAGATGAGCAGCATTTCTCCAAAAGAGCAAAAGGAGAGGAAGAGAGAGAGAGGGAGACAGAGGGAGGGAGGGAGGGTGGCAGAGGGAGGGAGGGGGGGAGACAGAGAGAGGGAGGGAGGGTGGCAGAGGGAGGGGGAGCACATGATGTGAGAAGAAGCACCGGGGAGAGAAAGAAAGAGGCTACGTGGCTACTCTCTCTCTCTCTCTCTCTCTCTCTCTCACATCTCGCCAACCCCACTGAACCCTTCCTCTCTCCTCCCTGCAAAATGAGACCATTTAATGACAGTTAAATAGATAAAACAGAGTGTTGCGTTACTCTGGACGTCAGCAAAGAGTGGACGGGTTCGATTCCCACATTAACACTAATTGGATAATTTAATTTGCCAGTGTTAATGTGTGTGTGTGTGTGTGTGTGTGTGTGCGTGCACGCCTGCATGCGTGCGTGGCGTGGGTGTGGGCATTCTTATTTCAAAGGCTCTTTATGATGACCTCTACAATAACTGTTGTGGCATCATTGAAGCTGGGATGTAAGGATGACACCATCAATGAGCAATCTCTCTTTGTAAGCGAGGGGAACCTCCGTGAAATGATCAGTGTTTGGGGTTTTTGTGAGGCACTGTGCCTTTGCCAAGCTCCAGTAGTTTTCTGGAGAATGCCCCCTTCATCTGATCGGACAGGAACATGAGGGAAAGAAAGGCCCCCTTTGCCAATAACAAAGCCTGCCACCCAAATTGTGCACTCTCCCTCTCCTCAGCAAAATACAGTAGATGCTCTTTCCTCTAATCACTTATCGCTTCTCAATGCAGTATGGGGCGTGCTTGTGCCTTCCATACCGTGTAATGCTTTTGACTGCTGCACAGTAAAATTGGGCGCATTCACATGAAAGTAATTAGCACTCCTGATTTGATTGCGTTGCAAATTGTTCATGTTGCATAATTTGTTGACAAACCGACTGGAATTTTAATGTATTTAAGTCTGAGCTTTTACACTCAGAAGCCACTTCAGTAGATCCACCTTGATCCTGCAAACAGCTCATCTTGTGGCTGCAACTCTGTCTGCATATAAAGCAAGCAGACTGGGTGAAGAGGTTCACTTACAGTTCGACTAAACATCAGAACGGCCAAGTGACTTTGCAGGCTACGTGGTATGACTGTTGGTGGCTGCCGAGATGGTTCTGGCATCCTGGGAGTTTTGGGAACTACTTGTGTAGAGTGTGATAAAAAAAAAAAAAAAAAAAAAAAAAAACATTGCCAGTGGCAATTCTGTAGATGAAAACGCCTTGTTAACCCCTTAAACCCTATATACTTTTTTCCAGAATGTTTGACTGTTATGACATGCCCAAAATAGGGACGCTAGGGTTCATGCAATCTGGCAAGCCATCATCAAAGAAAGGGGAACACCCACTCGGTTTGTCCCTCTTCCTTTAGACTCTGTCTCGAGAGAATGGGGTTCATGTGGTTAATGACAGAGAACAGTCAGACTCATTCCAGCTAAGAGGAAAGCTACTAGTAGACAGTGATGCACTGAAGCAGATGAGGGGGGCTTTATTACACCTACGAGGTACGCATACCAAATAAAGTGGCTACTGCAGACTACAGAGTGCATACTTTATATCAACAGGCTCATGCATTGTGCCGTGTTGTATCCAGATTAGATTTCTCAAACAATAATGATCACAGTGTTATTACAACTCTGCTCTACTTTCCCTCACCATTCACAACCTTTGCTCGGGGATGTTCACAGCCTCTTTCCACTGAGTGGAGTTTCTCCATTCATGCTGGGCCCTCATCATCTCAGAGCCCAGCAGGAACACCTGCGTGACTTCCTCTATGCAACACGAGACATGGACACCACATGGATCCTGTTTTACGGCGCAATAAAGAGCGGCTTCGGCATGGAAGGAGCCCAGGCTACATGGGGCTACGCGGTGTTGTCTGTCATGTGCTGCGCAGTGGCCCTACAGTCCTGCTGGGAGGCATCTGGTGCATGACCCGCCATTGGCGTTTCCTGCCAAGTTCAGGAAGATCTTTGCAGTGATGTATGGAGGAGGCTCCTGAGGGCGGCAGTGGCTTAGGACAGTGGTCCTCAACCTTTTCCCCCCAAAATATTCATATTTTAACTGGGGACCCCCCACCCTGACGAGCACTAAGAGTTGAGGCATTACATTTTGTATAACATGGTTCAACGCAAGGCGTTGTGAGCATGTAGATCTGCTATTTTCACAATTTCTGCCTCTGATATTTGACAATTTGGCCAATGTTTAATTTGCCATTTTTAGAGGTAGTCCTTAAATTGTCACTTTAGAAATGTGCAGATACCCTCTATACTCTTAAACTTTATGTAGGTTTGTTTACTGTTTAGTGAGAAAACAATGTTGTACATTAAGCTACTCATCTGGGGACCCCCCAAAATAAATTGGGGACCCCCCTTGGGGTCCCGACCCACAGGTTGAGAACCACTGGCTTAGGAGGTATACGAACGGCCGCTTGGGAAACGGAAGGTTCCCGGTTTGATCCCTGGCTCACCTTTAAATAGTGTCAAAAGTTGTCCTTGAGCAGAGACACTGAACCCCTGACTGCTCCCGATGAGCAGGTTGGTGCCTTGCATGGTTTCCTCTGCCGTCGGTGTGTGAATAGGTGAATGTAATTGTGAAGCACTTTGGATAAAGGTGCTTTATAAATGCACCGTTAACCATTTCCTGAGACCTTCTGTCAGAGCAGCAAAACCATAAACATGCACTTTGCAAGAGTGTGACTGACACCAAGCAAGAGGCTGAAATACAACGAAACATAACCTTTTTTTTTAGATTGTGTAACACTTAAAGTGTGAGCACACATCTAAAGGACGGGTTCCACATGGACCGTTACAGGTTAAATGAACAGTGAGGATTTTACAGTGTAGATTAGGGTCCCAGAGATAGTATTAAAAAAGAAATGCTATAAAATGGGGGTCTGTGACCTGATGCGTATCAAACTGGGGGTCCTTGACATTCAAAGGGTCGAGAATGGCTAATCTACAGGACACGTGCGTGACTCCCAGCGTGCTCAGAGTCTTCGAGGTGGATTCATCCGTGAGTGATGGCAGCTGGCAGAGGGGCGCTGACCCACACCGACCCCGAGTTCGCCCAAAGAGGGGCTGTGTGGGAAAGACGTGGGCGGAGTACATGCGCTATATGGGCCAGAAGGGGGCCTCAGCGGGCCAGTCAAGGCCACAGAGCACCGCGCCCACTATTTGTAAAAGTCAAGTCAGGCTTTTGGAACATCAGCCTATGACAGGGGTGGGCAACCATAGGCACGGGTGCCAACATTGGCACACAGGAGGGCAATCACTGGCACACTGGCAGAAGTGTGAGAGAGAAGATATTTATTTTACCAAAAACATGGTCAATTTAATGAAGTCACCTCATTTACAGCATATTTACATCCTGCACATAATTCTAGAGTCCTGCCAATGAAAATATGTCAAGAATGTTTGAAGGCGTGTCATTAAAGTTTGTTGACACGCTGACAATCTAGAAAATAAAAACATGGCACCATGCATTTTGCATGCTGCTTTGCTATGCACCCTGTTTCATCTCTGTTTGACTACCATAATAACGCAAAAATGAATGCATTTCAGCTAAAGTAAAAATCCATCACCAGCCTGTTACTGTATACCACGTTTGTTTTTGCTCGCAATGTATAGAAGACTATTGATCAGCGAGTCGTACTTTGTTCATTTTGATTTTGATACACAGCTGGGCACCTGACACAGTTTTAAGACTATGTGCTTCATAATGGCATCCCTATCCCGCACCAAATCGGTGGGATCAGCATTCCTTGTAAATGGCAATAATAAGTGCGCAGCAATCCCACAAGTGACATCTAATAGTGATATATTAGACATAAAGACGCTATATGTGTGACCTATTGTGTCTGAAATAGTTTATCATCAATACATGTACATGCATACAGTAGCGCATGGAGTACAGTGCTGTACATGTTGTGCCAAGAGATAAGGATGCTCGTGACTCCTGGAAACAAGGTTAATCTTACACAGCCACCAATCTACTGTGTTCATGTCAAGGACCCCCAAATTGATATGCATTTGGCCAAGGACCCCCAATTGAAAATAATGTATACAAGGAAGAGAAGATTTGTGTTTAAAACATTCTGAATGATTCTAGAAAAGTTTCACGTTTTGTAATGATTTTTCAAAACATTAAAATAATAGAACGGTTAATTTTGAATAGCCAAAGTGTAAGTTCAAGTTCAAGGTTGTGCTTTATTGTTACATCTTGTGTACAGGTAAGACTTATTATTGTTTGGTTTCCTTCAGACAAGGCAACAGCATAGATCAGGGGTCTTCAACGTTTTCAGGCCAAGGACCCCTTAGCTGAGAGAGAGATGAAGCAGGGACCCCCACAACCTTTTCATAGATTTCATATGGTTTCATTGTTTGACAGCACGATCGATCATAAGTGTATTTTGGATTCATGTCAATTTGTGTTATCAGATATGTAACCACTTGAACCGTCAATACTTAATAAACTTGACCTTTCCCTCTGTACTTAGTCTGCTCTTTTTCCCCTCTACACCAAAGCTCTTTGACAAAAATAGCCGATCTACAAGCTCACAATGCCTCGCAGCGTGTGGCGTTATGAGCTTGTAGATCTGCTATTTTTGGCTAAAGTTCTGAGAATATGGACACTAGGGTTCAAGTGGTTAATATAAAAAAGGAGAAAAAAAAGTTTCTATCACTCAAAGATTTGGAGGACCCCCTGTAGTAATTCTGAGGACCCCCTAGGGGTCCCGGACCCCCTGTTGAAGACCCATGGCATAGATAATAACAACAACTAAATAATTATAAAATCGTAAAAATATTTAAAGAAAGGAAAGAACATCATGATATGTACATGTTAAAGTGGTTAAAATGATTTTGCTATTAACTCGTCTTGCTGGGGATTCCTGGCTTGAAGGGGTTCCAGCCAGGACCCCTGGGGGTCCCCGGACCCCACTTTGAGAACCACTGTAAATACAATCTACAATCCCTGCTAAACCAGTATTGATTTAAAAGCCTCATCTCATTGCTGTGTGTCTTAAACAGGCTTACCCCCAGAGCAAATACAAACACACAAAGACCCAATATAGACTGTGACCTTGCGTTGCCCTGGGCTAAATGTATAGGAGGCTAATCTGTTGTCACTGCTTGTATCTCAAGAGTAAAATAAACATTCAGAGCGTAAAATGAGCACCTTCTAGCCTACAGCGCCCCTCAGTGGTGGTTGCCACAACTACAGTACAGTAGCTACTTGTAGTGTAGTCATGGACTCAGACTTCAATTTCTACTACCACAATAAAACAACTACAAAATCAGTCACCATAAGAATATATCAAGGATTAAATGTCTCGTCTGGATTTGGGAAAACGTGTCTATGCATTCATCTTCAGTAGACTTGACAATTATAAAGGTAACGTTACAGATCTCCCTAACAACATCCATCATACATCTATATGTTGATGCTCGAGACCTCCTCACTAAGAGCAAGAAAGTGGATCATTTAACTCCAGTTTTCAGATCTTTATATTGGTTTGGTTTCGAGTATTTAACTATCTGTTACTATTGGTTTATAAAGCAATGAATGGCTTACTGTAAGGCCGAAATACATTTCTGAATTTCTGCTATGTTACTGTATATCCAGACTTCTTATGTTGTCTGGGACAGGTCTGCTTTCTGTCCCAAAAGTCTGAACTAAATGTGTAGTAGCAGTATTTATTTTGTGTCTGGCTCAGGAACACTCTGCCAGGTAAAACAAAGTTCAATAAAAAAAAACATAGAAATAGATAAAATCACAAGTTGGAAACTTACATCCATGAACAACAGTTCATTCAGAGAACGGACCTGGCAGCTGATGATGCCACTTGGGCCTTGTGCAGTTGCAGTGCAGACATCCTATATTTCTTGCGGGTGTAGGGGTATCTTCCCGTCTCCTGGGGATGCGTGTGATGCTGCTGCTGCTTGGCCGGATAGACGTACCACATCACCACTCCAGATGGGTTGATGGAGACGGAGAACTCTGTGGCAGCAGACAACCCAAACCCTGTCACTGTCCTCCCAGTGAACACATCATAGGCCTGGCAGAAAACAGTTGAATGTCAACACCCACACAAGATAACCCCCCTCCTAAATTTAAGTAAGATGTGTTTCAGGCAAATAACACTTTGGAGTTAACATAAGCCTTATATTAGGCTATACTTTGTCATACAATGAATGGTGTAGGCTCATAACGTGTTGTGAGATTATAGGTCTGCTATTTTTGCAAAAAAAAAAAAAAAAAAAAAAAAAAGATTTAAAAAATGTAAAATTAAAACATATAATGACCGGCCCAAAATACGAATGCCAGTTTAAAGTGGTGTAAGTCCATATTGGTATACCAAGTACAGTATGTAAGCTGGCATTAGCATTCATATCATATCTATGTGATTGTGCTTTGCGTGCGTGCATGCATTGATTCATAAAAACAGGGTCAGATGTGGGGTTTGTGCAGACCTTGTAGTTGCCAGCTTCGTAGCTGAGCAAAGCCAGAGAGGTACGGAAGATGTAGGGCATGTCCGTGCGACGGCTCAGGAACACCAGGGCACTCGCTGACTTAGACAAAGGCCTCCAGTACACCTCAATACGACTCTTGGTCTGCACACGTTTGGACAGGGAACCATGAAGGAGAAGAAGTTAGCTCTTGCTTTATCCAGCTGAGTATGAGAGCTGCTGTTTAACTCAATTATTTCTCAGTTTTTCAAAAGTGCTTGTCTGAAGACTTCCACTCCATGCAAGTGTTCAATTATTCTGAATTCAAGGATCCACATGAGTGGAAAAAGCAGCACACCAGAATGAACATACAAGACGGGCTCTCAGATATTAAGTTCCATTTTATTCTGAAGGCTGACGCGTTTCGGCGTGAAGCCTTCTTCAGAGCAAGTTTAAAAAAGTGATACAATTCAATGTGAATCCATTTATATAGGATACAAATAATCATCCCCACCTGTGTAGGGGGGAGGTGCTAGCTTATCAATTACATGCAATCTGAGTATCACCATATAAAATGGCAGTTCAGAATTATCAGTACCAAGTTATCAGTATCAAGTCACAGAGGAAGCGCACCTGTTCTCGTCTCCTGTTCAATTATTCTCTTTTATTTTATTATTCAATTATTGTAATTTTTTAATTATTATTATTAGGGAAATAATTACCATTTTGTCAGAAAGCCTCACCTGCAGCAGGCGTCTCCCCTGGACACCCAAGGGGTCCTGATTGATGGAGATGGCGACTTTGTTTTGCAGGACGGCTCTTGCGTCATTGCTCAGGGTTCGAAGGTCATTAGACATGATGAGAGGCGCAGCCAATATAGCCCACAGGGCCATCTGAGAGCGTGCCTGGTCAAGGCTGAGGCCAAAGTTCCCTATGATAAGCTAAGAGAAGAGACGAGACGTCAACAACGGTAATGTGAAAACAAACGTAGGAAACTCCCTGAAACGCAGGCAAAGACATCACAAAACAATCCTACAGACCATGTCAGGGTCGTTCCATCTTCCAGGCCCGGCAGCTGGCTGTAGATAATCTTGGTTGGTGAAGAACCAATCAAAAATGCCCTGTACGCTGTCCCATGAGTCCTGTATGTCATCGTAGTTCCTCCACAAGTGACAAATGTTCCCCAGCAGAGAGTAGTTCACCTGTTTGGAACAAGGACGGCTATAAGTGCGTAGGCAAAGGTACAGAGAATTCAAATGGAATAATACTGTGAGAAATGGTGAACCACGGATAGTAGCATTAGTATTCAGACCAGACGTGGAGACAATAGTAGCATAGGTCCTCCGCGACACATTTTTATCGGTTTGATGTTGTTTGTCAATTGTCGCGCAAAGCCATAAATTGGCACTTTTGGTCATAGTCAGACAGTCATGTAATAATGATAACACTCACATTTGGAGGGAGTCCACCCACATAGGCAGGCCAACTACAAGAATATGCTATAGGCCTGCCTGTAGCATTCAAAGCCATAGACATGAGTGGGTAGCCTGTGTGAGAGAAAGACAGAAACATGCAAAAGTGAGTTTCCCTATTTCCATTGATAAGCTCCTTACATGCTCTCACTGCAGCTAGCAATCCACCATCTGGAAGTTTTGCATTTCATTGTACCAATTTTTTTAACCCTGGATTCTAAACTTGGCAGAGAAATATTTAGCTTGTGGGCTTCAAGCAGGGCTACTCTGCAACACATGCAATGCAAATTCTGTACACTGTGTGAAAAGATAAGCTTCAACGTGATATACTCTTACCCAACATTTGTTCAATAGGACTGGAGTTGCAGCCATCAAACTTCAAATAGTCCACACTCCAATTGGCAAACGTCTGTGCGTCAATCTTAATTTTATCCATTGTAGTGCCAGGGTAGCCCATACATGTGCGAGTGCCCATGTCTGCATAGATGCCCAGCTTCAATCCACGGTCATGAACATACCTCGCCAGCTTTGGAATGCCACCTGGGAACCTGGAGGAAAGAAATATGTGACTTTACATTCATAATCATGATCACCCAAACCTCATCTCACAATGTCACACTGTTGCGGTATGTAATACCAATATAGAGAAACGTGTATTTATATCTTCAGCGACACAGTAAAATCCTTAAGCACCTAAAAGGGCCCTACAGATGAGCAGCGTGCCAGCGGTTGCCGCAGGGGCTCCCCGCTGGGATCAGCGGTGGCCGCGCCGCAGTGAGACACAAACACACTCGCTCAGTGAGTAAACGCAGCGCGGTATTTCACAAAGATGAACACACTCCATCTCTTGCACGCTCGCAGGGATTTCACGGGACAGCGCCCGCTCGCCTCGCGGCCTCTAAACTTCTCCGTGCGGCCGAAATAGCCGCCCGCCTCTCATTGAAAATGAATTACTAGGAGGCGGTGACCGTGTACCACCTGGAACCCCCTTAATACTTTTTCCCCCCAAACTGTTGTCATAATACATACATGATACTCAGAACACAAATATTACAAGATGAAGTGACGCAATTTTAATTCAGAACAAGGTTATAAATATAGACAACATGAATGAGGCATCAACCGGTAAATTAATATTTTGCTATTAATGTATTCTTCACATGCGTGTTCACACTTGTGTGTAAAGACGTTTAGTATTAACGGATTACAAAAGGAACCGCCACGGTCCATCTTTTTCCATTTTGTAAACAGTTAATAAACTTAACAGTTTTTACATTGTAATTTATACAGTACTCAAATTTGGAGATAACTGACATCACTCATACCGCCGCCTGTACTGCGCATGCGTCTCTCTGGTAACTGTTGCATGCTGAAACAGTGCCCAAATTTGGAGAGGTCTGACATCACTGATACAAAGATGACTGATATCACTGATTACTTCTGAGACTCCTACATTCAATCCCTCATATACTGAGCACACCCCATGGAGAACATATGTTTGAACGGGCAAGGACTAGTTAAGGTGATACTGATTCAGTCTATAGTTGAACTACCTGGTTGGATCGGCCTGCAGCCTCCCATCTTTGTCTCTGGTCATGGAACTCCAGCAGTCGTCTATCATGACATATTCGTAGCCCAGGTCCCTCCACCCATCCTCAGCCAGTCTGTCAGCCATGTCCCTGAACAGTGTCTCACTGTGCATGGGGGAGGAAGCAAAAAAAGAAAGAGAAAAAAGAATGACTTGAGCCCTATTTAAAAAATAGCCGATCTACAAGGTTACAATGTGACAGCTATTAGATTGCCTATTCTCACTTAAAACAGATATGTTTTCCCTGGAAATCCTTAAGATTTATTTTCTTTTATCAATAATAATTCTGTGGCTAACAAGATAACATATCTTGTTCAGACATTGTATTCACCTGATGCAGTTTGTGGGATCGTCTTTGCAGTCGATGTCGCAGCGGAAGCGCTCCCAGGCCATCCACCCCATGGGTGGAGTCCTCAGCAGGCCGTTGTCCAAGGCTCCTGCAGGGGAGAGGACAGCCAGCAGCAAACTGACTGCTAGCACCGCCATCTGAGAGGAGAGGAACACCTTTACTGCATGATGTGACTGGGCAATATGTCCATATTATAGCCATATCGTGATATAAGACTAGATATTGTCAGGGATTTTCGGATATCATAATATTGTGATGTGTCATAAGACACCTTTACACCCACTTAATTGTTATATAGGCATTACTGATGCTTTATATATATGTATATGTATATGTATATATATATATATATATATATATATATATATATATATATAAAAAATATATTTTGTGAAAGCATCAATTTGCCCAGCACCGCACGCATGCAAACATAACTGAGCAAAAAATGTCAATCTGAAACACATTCAGGAAGTCAAAGCAAGCCATTTTTTTCCCCTGACTATATCTACTGTGTTCTATCCTGTGGAAATAAGCCAAGTGCTTTTCTAGGATCTCCTTTTAGTAGTTGTACCAGTGAGGCAGTGAACTGTACCGTCATGAAACTTTACCTTTTCCTATGCAAACTTCTAATAAAGTCTTCAATCAATCAATCAATTCCCACACACGCGCGCGCGCGCGCGCCTACGCACACACATACAGCAAGAGTGTAATTAAACACTTTGTTTCCATGTACATATACAGTTAGACACTGAAACACTGTCGCAATGGCTATTGCATTTGCATGCTCTTCTACAATATTATGTGCTGCTGCTTCATGCAAATACACACCCGATCTAAGTCTCCATTTCTTGAGTTGGTGTAAATCATTCTGTTTACAATGCAATGTCTGCTTCATTCTGGTGAGTGGTTGTTTGTAATCCCTGATAAATAAGATATTCTCACCTGTTCGCCTCCAGTTTGTAGGTCACTGATACGGTATATCAGCGTTCTAGATCAGTAGTTTCTCTTGTTATTACAGTGTTATTGACTGCGTTCTAGACTTCTTCCTGATTTTCTTAAAAACTCACTTCTTCCTGTAAGTAAGGTAAACTGACTGTCACGTGACTGTGTGGATCACGTGACACTGCCACGGCATACCACAGTGTGCTGTGAGCTGAGTTGCTTTTAGAGTAACTTGATTAACTTGATTAACTTGCAAAACCAGTGGTGAAGAAATATGTTTTCTTTTTTTTTAAGGTAGCACCAGCAATACAAATACATTTTCAGGTAGACTGTGGCAATGTGTTCCAGTTTAAATAATATACCTCTACTAGACCTTACCCGTTTGAAGATATGTTCTCCAATATATGTGCAGAGTGTGGGTTATGGAGAAAGTAACTGTAACTGGTGCGTGCGTGAGAATATGTGGGAGCATCATAATGTAAGGAGCAACCCATGGAGGAGTGTATATTTTTTGATGGATACAAATAATTTAACAGCTAAATTAGGTGAATAGAAGTATGTGGATGTATGCGCTTGCTCTACATAATTTTGCCATACCCGTCGGAAGATAAGACACACATCAAATGCACCCGGTGCATTAGTGACCCGTGCATGCAGGCAAACCACATATATAAGAGAGAGAGAGAGAGAGAGAGAGAGAGAGAGAGAGAGAGAGAGAGAGAGAGAGAGAGAGAGAGGGAGAGAGAGGGAGAGACACTGCAACATTCCTAACTGTGAGATTGGTGTGTGTGTGTGTGGGGCTACAGATCCCATGGCCTGGAGGAACGGACCGTAACCCTGACAACAGGGTGTAGTGTTGAACAGAAGTGGTAAAGAAACGCTAATAAATAGCTTGAATTTGTGAAAAATGGAAATCGGGCTCGGTCACCGTCAGTATAATGCTAATGGCCAATGTCATGTGAAAATTGGGATCAGTTGCTGAAGAGATAAAGGTGGAAATGCATTTTGTGACTGACTGACCACTGACTGACCGCTCTCCCTAATTATAGTATGGATGGTTCCAGTTCCAATGTTGTCTGCTCATTTATTTGTGTCATCACTTCCAGTTCCACTTGTTTAACCTGTTCTCTATCTTGATTGGGTAAAATTGGTATCCCATTCCAGACCTGAAAATGCATTTTCTGTTTAATAAAGAAGGCATTTGACACCGTAGATCACTCTATTCTGATTGACAAATTAAAAGCTATCGGTCTGGTCTTGACAGCACAGCAGTGAGATGGATGCAATCTTACTTGGTGGGGAGAGAACATAAATCCCTAACTTCCTTTAAAATCGGTCTGAAAAGTCACTACTTAAAGCAAAAGTAGCCTACTTTTATTCTATAAACTTTCATTGTCTTTCATTTATTATTCAAAAATACATTATCTACATTCTTACAATGAGTTGCATTGCAATGTGTCTTGAGCTTACAGATAAAATACTATGCTATAATATAGTTATAGTTATATAATTGTAGTGGAGTAAAAACTATGATATTTGCGCCAGACAGAAATGGAGCAGAAGTACAAAGTATCATAATATGGAAATAATCATACCGTATAAATGACAATTCTACTACAGTAAGTAGCCAACAATACTGGAGTAAATGTACTTTATTACTTTCTAGTTTATACCATTGCTTATTGCTTATTGCTGAACCAATATATTATATTTTATTAGACCTTTCCTTCTTTCTGGGAATACATTACTTAAGTGATATAAGGATAACAGTGGTAGATATAAGAGAAGTACAGAAGACACTACATTTACTTTATAATATGTCACCAAACATATCAAACAATAAATGAGGAACATGTCTGTTCCCTTTATGGAAACCTATTTTCAAGTTACAGGATTGATGTACCATGTTTCATAGCCTTCATGTGCAGTGGTGGAAAAAGAACAATATTCTTTTACTCAAGCAAATATCAATACTGTAATGTAGAAACACTCTTACAACAATACATGTAAAAGTCCAGTATTAAACAACATTTAGGCCTACTTGAGAAGTTCAGTTTTGCCAGAATATACTTAAAGTACCAAAAGTAAAAGTACTCATGCAGAATATGCTGTTTCAGGAGGTATCATATGTATAAGATTTATTGAAATGTTTTGAAAATAGCATTTTTTGTAATAATAATTTAAATATACAAAGCAACTAGTAACTCATTTTCAAATAATTGTTTTGGAGTAAAAGTACAATATTTACTCCAGCAAAGTAAAAGTAGGCTACATCAAAATTGCAGTTAAGTAAATGTCCACATCCACCACTGCTTCACTTTGTAGCTCAGAGGTTTAGGTACAGTTCAGAGTTCAGACAGAGTGTAGTGCAAACAGGCTGTGCAACATTACTGGCTGTCTGTCACAAATATCACAAATCACATGCTTAAGTTTAACAACACAAAAGCATCAGGCACTGATGCTTCTGAAGATAAAATAAGAGGACATATTATTCAACAGAGATTAAAACAGAGATTAGATTTATTTCACATTTTAACATGATTTTATCAGAATACTACTGAGTCTTTTCATTTAACAAAGGTAAAAAACATTTATAAATAAAATCATTTCCACATGATAACAGTAGGTCATTTTCTTTTCACTTCTTTTGAGGTAGCCTACATTTTTGCTTAGCATGGCTCCTAGCAAGTAGCCACTCAGAACCTTTTACAATGTTCATTCATACAAACGGTAAATTGACTCCATTAAATTAAAACTATTTCAAAACTATCAGCTCTACAAGCTCACAACATGTCGCACTGCAACATGTTGTGAGCTTGTATTTACTATTTTCCAAATATTTCTCAATAAAAAAAAGATTTTGCCTGAACTGTATTATTTTTTACTTATTTTGTTTTACACATCCTAATGTTATTGCATAATTGTGTTTCCTTTGCTTGATGTTCTGTGTAAAGCACATTACATTGAATTGTTGTTGAAATGTGCTAATAAAACTGCCTTGCCTTGCAATGTAGAAACACTCCAGTATTAAACAACATTTAGGCCTACTTGAGTACAAGTACAAAGTTATTGTCAAGTATTGCCAGATTATACTTAAAGTACCAAAAGTACTCATGCAGAATATCCTCTTTCAGGAGTTATCATACCGTATGTATAAGATTTATTAAAATGTTTTGAAAATAGCTAATTCACAAGCTGCGACATGTTGTGAGCTTATAGATTTGCTATTTTCCAAATATTTCTCAATAAAAAAAGATTTTGCCTGAACTGTATATAATTTTTTACTTATTTAGTTTTACGCATCCTAATGTCATTGCATAATTGTGTTTCCTTTGCTTGATGTTCTGTGTAAAGCACATTGAATTGAACTGTTGTTGAAATGTGCTATACAAATAAAACCGCCTTGCCTTGCTTTGCCTTGCCTATAAGGACAGGGTTAAAGTGATTAAAACGGATTGGTCATTGCAAAGACATAGGCCACAGGCACCTGCAGCCCAATATTAACAAAGTGCAGTTTCCCCATGACAAGTGCTCCCACAATCAATCCTGCTATCGTTGCAAAGTTCCCCTGCCAGGATGCCCACCTGCCTGCCACCGCTGCTGCAGCCCCCACTGACACCCCTGCTGCCCCTACCACCCCGAGCAGTGCCCCGGCTGTGCCCCCCGGGCCTAGCACAGGCTCCAAGACCTGCACTACTGTAAGTAAAGCCACCGCCACGCCGGCTGCCCCCACTATGACTTTCCCCTCTCCGGCTCCTCGTCTCACTAGTGGCCCCCCTACTGTGGCCCCCAAGCCCAGCTGGCAAAGCTTTGCCACAAAAAACGCTGTGCTCAAGGCCTCGAGAGAGGACCTGTAGTTCATTTCGGCGCTGATAAATTCCCTGGAATTGTTTGCCTTCCCCAACTTCCGCAACCTCATGGACGTGGTGACAACCTCCTGCCCAGCATGCAACGTGAGCACTGCTATGACGAATGTGGCCAGCATTCCCATGCACCCTGCCAGCATCCAAAACTTAAAGTCAGACGCTCTCATTAGCATGTAGGCAATGAACATGACCAAACCCAAAAGTGCTGCGAACACAATTTGGTGGCCGCCATACCCGTACACCCCGAACAGGGACGTAACCACGGCGATCACTGTCATCGGCAGCCCGGAAAAGGCCAGTAGGTCCACGTATTTCAACAGCACGCTGTTGATCCAGTCCTGGATGGTTCTCTGTTCCATCTCCTGCTCATCTCTCTCTATCTTCAACCTCTGGATCTCGTCTCTCTGCTGTTGCTCTGCCTCCCAGACTGCCAGGTCATCCGGACCATCATCTGCTCCACCACCTCTCTCCAAGGCAAGGATCCTTTGCTCCATCTGCACGGCTACTCTGTCCCTCTGCTGTGCCTCCCTGGCCTCCATCTCTTCCTGCTCCCTCTGCCTAGCCAGGGCTGTTTCCTCTTGCCCACAGCACACCTCCGCTTGTCGCCAGAGGAGCTTGAGTAAGACGTGCAGAGCCGGTTTGAGCATGGTGAATATGCTCAACGCCCAGAGCAGTGCCACCATGCCTGAGTTGGTCACAATCCATTCAATGATGATGCCAAACGTGGCTCCACTTAGCGTGGTCCCAAAGACCCCGGCCAGTCCGGCTGACGTCCACAACCAGATGGAGTCTTTGGGTGACACCCCGCAGCTCCTTGTGGCCAGGGATATTGATACTATCACTGTGGCCATGATCACCCCAGCCACTATGGAGGTCATTGCAGTGGTCAGTGCAGTGGCTCCTACCAGGGTACCCAGTCCAAGTGCCCCCACTGTCATGACCTCATCTATTACTGGTTTCATTGGGCCCTCTGATGTCATCATCACCATGACATGGTCCACCGGGTCTTCTGTGGCACCCAGCACACAACCTGCCACAGCTCCCAGTGCAAATCCTAGGGCTGCCTCCATTGCAGTGGTCCTGGGCTCTGGATCAGGTCATAAAGAGGTCATTCACAGTCAGTTACAGTGTCACATCCTAATGCTATATTTAATACATCTAGTATAATGATGTGATGCTGATCAAATTATTTTAGTGTTTTCATAGTCATGCAGTGTATTACCACCATATAATGACATAATAACAGAGGATGACCCCCCTCCACCTCCCCTTTAAAAAACTAGACCAGGTCAACCTGGTTGTGCCAGACCCCCTGTCTGTCATCATCATTTATGACATCATGCCTTTTGTAGGCATGTCATCATCATGTCATCATCATATATACCCTTTATATAGAAAACCCGGACCGACATTTGCTTATGTAGGCCTACCCATTTCATGGGTCTGGCAAATACTATTGTCAGTTTTCAACTACCGGTATACCCTTCGCGTTGGGTAAACTGTGAAGTTGAGCTTTGTAACAACAGAGTACAGCCATCATGTGCGACTTCAAGCATGAACAGTTGGGGGCCAAAGGCTCATCAAACTGGTTGATCAGGTTTGTCAAGCAGAGTCTTTCTTCACACAGCTCTATCATTTTCTAGCATAAAAATGTCAACATGCAATCCTCGAGTAGAGGAGGTAACAATATTAAGTGTTGTATGAAAGTGTTTTTTTCTCTCCCAACCATGGCAGGCAATCATTCCAGTCCCCAACGAGTGAGAAATTGGCTTTTTTTTTTTTTTTGCTAGTGATAATCAATAATAAAGTGTCAAATGATATACAGTAAATGAATGAAAAAGTCTAAATCCTGCACTGTGCAAGCAGCACAATGAAAGTAAATTTGTTTTTTCATATCCTTCTGAAGTTCTGCCCATTTATCAAAAAAATGCATGGAAATGTTTTGGCAGGCGAGAATGACTTACTCTGTCTAGATTGTCCCATATTCTTCTGGAGTGGACAATGGTTCCACTGGAGGTATAGCTGTCTGATGAGTCCTCCAGTTTTGTGACTGCAGCCAATTTTCAGTGAGAGGCAGATATGTGATCCGCGTGTCCTATATAAGGCAACCGTCGAAGGACACACCCGCTACCTGTTTTCCTTCATTCTCTCCTCCTTTCAGTTGATCGTATTGTAATCTCCAGCATCTCAGCGATACTCTTAAGTGTTTATGTATCATGTGTGTGTCACGTGTCACAACGTTCCTGTCGTATCTGCCATCTACCCCAGCTTCCTGTCCTGTGCTGTCCCGTCATGCATGTCAATCACTCACCTACTGTAACTGGGCTCTGAGGGAGCATTCTGGGGGCAGGTGGATGACTTTCACCTTTTTTTTTCCACACACACACACACACACACACACACACACACACACACACACACACACACACACACACACACACACACACACACACAAAGAAACAAAACAAGTGAGAAAATGATGTTTTTTCCAACCTTTAAAAACGTTGAACGAATACTTGAAATAAATAAATAATAAAGACATATAAACTTGATAATTTGTCCTATTAGTTGGCCATTACCATACAGGTGAATGAGCTCACATATGCAACTAGAAATGTTGGGAACAGATAATTCTAATGATGATGTCAATGGCTACTAATATAAATATAAATATATTCCACAAAGCATACACACGAAATGTGTAAATATACACCATATACGGTATGTACCAAAACTAGTTAGTGGAATAACTATAGCAGTTCCATAGTTTCCCTCAGCTTGTCTATGAGTGCACTGTACATTTGTACACATACCTTATATTTACTAAATAAAACATACCTGACTTTGATTTAGTAAACAAAAACAGAGAAATTAATACTTTCACATGTCCAGCAGATTATTGATGGTCTGAGTGTTTTGATATTATTGTTTTTACTGAATAGGTTCTTGGATTACTATTTCTATGCATTTGATGTGATGTTGATGTATTGACCTTGTGCTGTCCTTGCTTTTTGTAAATCTCTCTGGATTAAGAGCGTCTGCTAAATGCCTAAATTGTAAAATTGAAATGGTAAATTGCACATGTATTCATTAATATAATTAGCACAGCTCCAACAATTCCACAGGATCCAGCTGATCCTAGAATAGCTGTAAGGAGTCCACCAGCACCCAGCACCATTGCTCCCATCATCACCACACCAAGGGCTGCCAAATTCAGAGCATCATTAAGTAACATCGATGTATTTGTACTTTGGTTTCTAAATGCAGTAATGCCTGTCAAAGTAGGGCAGAGTATTAAAGCCATTGACAAGACAAAATTCTTGAATGACAGCGAATCCTCATAAAGTATCCCACATTCTATCCCAAATACGGATATTGCATAAAACCAGACATTGCCTCTTGTTATTTTGACCGTAGAACCCAAAGCGAATCCTGATGCTCCTGTTAGGCCCAAAATTAAGCCGAGTTCTCCTCCTACACCAAGATGCCATTCAATCAGACCATGAAGTCCTGTCTTTGGAACTTCCATATGTAGATTGTATAGCACCACTACAGCAGGGAGAGAAATCCACATAGACAGCCCTTTAGCTGTATCGGCAGCCAAGGAATGGACTGACATTGCCCCAAGTGAAGCACCAACCACGCATGTTAAAATCTCTATTATATGCACTACAGTGGGAAGTGTGAAGAATATGTCATGGAACTGTACCGTTGCAGTGGATTGACCACCCATTCCTAACCCAAGCAGTAGTCCAGTCACAGTTACCAACAATCCAAAGTCTAGTTGTTTCCTAAAGGTCATTACAGCCAAAGTGTCCACAATTATCCACCCTGGTACCAAAAGTAATACGACCAGGAATAAACTGGGGATAACAGTTGTACCGGGATCACCCGCCACTGTAATTCCTAACCACACTCCTAGTAGCATAGTAAGGAATGTCAGAGTTAGAAAGCCGAGCATTGTAGTTGTAGGTGATACTGTTGTGCTTTTCTGCAGTGCTGTAAGGATGCTGAGGCAAAGACTGAGGATTAACCCCAAGAAAAGGAGACCTCTCAGTCCCAATGTCAACACTGCTAATATTGTTGATCCGAGGAGTGCTCCACCAATTCCACATCCCATTGATATCGTCAAGCCAATGAAGGCCGTTTCTAGCAATGGTCCAATTTGCTTCTTCGCAACGAATACAGCTCCAGCAGAAGCCATCGCAATTCCACATGCTACAGCTAGGAAAGCCATGCCAAGTCCAAGGCACCCTAAAAGAGTCCCAAATCCGGGAAGTCCTGTAATTTCAACGACTTTGTAAGCCCAAGGATATGGGTTCATCTTCATGGCTTCCAGGGCCTTTTCTGTGGCCAGCTTGAGGGAAAATCTTGCAACAATCATGTTCAGCAACACTCCCACAGTTGACATTGCTGTATGAAACAGAACAAAAAGCAATTACAAATCAGTGGCTAATTATGTTTATTCAGATGTATCGACCCCCTGTCTGTCTGTCTGTCTGTCTGTCTGTCTGTCTGTCTGTCTGTCTGTCTGTCTCTACTGCATCTCCCTCTCACAACTCTGTCTTTTTCTCATAATCTTAAGCTTCTCTCTGTTTCAAAGGTGTTTACTTACCCATGTTTATGTCTGTCTTTTCCTTTTGGTCTTCAAGTCAAAGACGGAACTTCAAAATGCAGTTAAAGTTTAACAACAAATGAGCTGGCATGCAGTTGGGTGTGGCATGGCATAAACGAAACAAAAAGCCCCTATGCTAGATAAAACATGATAGAGTGGACTCTATGGTGGCCCAAGGACAGGTGCAATGTGATAATGTGCAAAACAATGTGAAGAAGTTCCCCCTTTTGAAAGTAGCCTAGTTTAAAAACAGTCTGCAGCTAAATGAATAGTTCAATTGAACTATAATTTATTTAATTCACTTGAAATAAAATTACAATACAAAAAAATGTATGACTGTTCTAACCATTTGTTTCAATATCGCCACCGTGAAACTATTTCTCAAGTAGCCTACAAGTTTGACATCCGGTCATTTTTAAATAGAAACACTATAAACTGTCTCTCTCTCTCTCTATTTACAGTATGAAATGTCAAGCTACTCTTAAAATATATGTCATGTGGTTCGTTTCCTTTCACTTCTTCTCTGACTCTGAAGCTGTGAACCCCTGGCTGAAACACATAGGCCTTTGCACATAAAATATTTACCTGATTTCGTTTTTTATGTATCATAACCGATAAGATCAATATTTGCAGAATTAAGAGTGTCTAAGGTTTTTTGACAGAAGCTTTCACACGGAACTATTCTGCATAGTAACTGAGCCGTATCGAACCGTTTGCATGTAACTCCTTTTTACGCACTTCCGGAACAATGATGGCGACGATAGAACAGCCACATGTGGAGATCTCCACCGAACTGTCGGGTAAACAAAACAAACTTGACATTATAGACACTACAATGTTTTTCGCAGACCGTGTTGACAATGGATATAACATTTTCACCCTGCTTAGTGGAGTGCCATGAACATTCAGCTAATCTCAGCACGGAGTGTAGGAGGTAGTTAGCTATTTGGCTAATGCTAACGTTAAACCAACGTGATGTTGTTAGTGTTTGTTTGTGTGTAAGATAAATTAGTGACCATTTTAACCCATTATCCATGTCGGTCTATCTTGGCTCTGAGTTTTGAGGCCTGTTTACTGTATGTTATTATTTACAGTGAAATCCTGTCTTCATTTACATAGGTGCAAAAGCTAGGTATACAAATCCAAATAGACCCGGACATAGTTAAATGAACACTGAGTGTTTTGCTGTGTAGTGCAGGGGTTTTCAACGTTTTTCAGCCAAAGGACCCCTTAGCTGAGAGAGAGAGAGATGAAGCAGGGACCCCCACAACATATTAGATTCGTGTTAAAATGTGTCTTTTTTTGTCTGTCATATTCTATGTTTATATCAGTTTAATCCTTGATCATTGAATTTGAGGTATCCTTTTAGTTGACCAAGTGAACTGTATTGTTATGAAACCTTTACCTATGCAAACGTCTTCTAGTTCAATCAATCAAATGAAGAGTCAGTTATTTTTGTGTAATGTTCCCCTCAGAATAATAGGGATGCGAAGGTTCAAGTGGATCATGGAAAAAAAAAGAAAAGAAACTTTGAACTTACTTGAAATAAATAAAGCCATAAAGACTTGATCATTTGTCCTATTAGTTGGCCATTCTGTTAGGTGAATGAGCTCACATTTGCAACTAGACATGTTGGGAACAGATAACTGTGATGATGATGTCAATGGCTACTGTCCACTGAAAGCTATCCTCCTGTTTCCGCGATAATTTACTGTAGAATTATCTGTGGGACACTTCCGGAGAACAGCAGACATGGAAGCTCACGTCGCGTCGCAGATGCAACCGTTGTGAGCTTGTAGATCACTCTCGGCTGCGCCGCCGGAAACTGCCGCACAACTTCTGCGCAATGCACGATGGGACGTTGGAAACTTGTGGATACACTTGTAGAAAGAATCCACAAAGCATATACCCGAAATGTGCAAATATACTGTATATAAATGCCCATAACCATTAGTGGAATAACCATAGCAGTTCCATAGTTTCCCTCAGCCTGCGCCAAACCTTTTTTACATGAACCGCGCCAGGGGCGCCGGCAACCTTTCAGTGACGTGCTTGTCTCCTAACGACTCAGGAGGAGAAGATGCTGAGGACGACCAGAGCAGTGACCAAGAAGAAGGTGACTCTGATGAAGGGAGCGACGGTGGAGACGGGTCAAGTGACGGAGAGGAGGATGCCAGTGGGGAGAGTGGAGATGGCGACGGGGAGGCAGAGGATGACGACGACGGAGGGGAGGCGGACGAGGAGGAAGGCGGGGAGAGCAACCCAAATGCCGGCTGGGCAGAGGCCATGGCCAAGATTCTGGCAAAGAAAACCCCAGCCAGTCAACCCACCATCCTGCTGAAGAACAAACAGCTGGACAAGATGAAGGACAAGGAGAGAAAAGAGGTGCTGGAGAAGAAAAAACAGGTAACCAGCACTGTGTTTGACCGGGTTACTAATATAATGATTATTGTTGTCAATCAATCGGGGCATTATATTTCTTAATTTATTTGGTTATTAAGCTCTAATAATTTAGATTGTTAATGTGCAGAATGCGTATGGACCATACAGTAAATACACTAATTGGAGCATAATTTCTAATCAAATTTTGTTCTATATATATATTTTTTTTAAACAATTAATCAGATCATTTGTAAAAGGTTTGGTTACCCGTTAAATAGCCCAAAATGGCTGTGTACTTTGTCCTGGTTACAACAGATTGATAAGAAGCGAGCATGGGAGATGATGGCGAGGGAGAAACCTGATGTGGTAAAGGACCGTGAAGCAGAGAGGAATCTACAGCGGATTGCTACCAGGTATTGGTGGCCTGTGTTCGGGGGAGGGAAGCCGGGCAGGGAGGGTGCTATGTATCACTGCACATATGCCTACGGCAGCTGACAGGTACACTCTACGTCCTCCAGCACCAGAAGTATGTAGAGCAGGGGTCTTCAACGTCTTCAGGCCAAGGACCCCTTAGTTGAGAGAGAGATGAACCAGGGACCCCCACAACCTTACCATAGATCCATATAGTTTCATTGTTTGACAGCACAATCGTCAGTGTATTTTGGATTCATGTCAACTTGTGTTTTCAGACATTTAACCACTTGAATCGTCAATACTTAATAAACCTGAACTTTCACTCTGTACTTAGTCTGCTCTTTTTCCCCTCTACACCAAAGCTCTTTGCTGAAAATAGCCGATCTACAAGCTCTTAAGGCGTTGTGAGCTTGTAGATCTGTTATTTTTGGCTAAAGTTCACAGAATTTGGACGCTAGGGTTCAAGTGGTTAACTCTTTCTCAGCCTGATCACACTTTTACACAATTATAGCTAAGGTGTTCTCAGCCTGATCACACTTTTACACAATTATAGCTAAGGTGTTCCCAGCCAGAACACACTTTTACACACTTTTTCTAAATAGGTGAAATAAATGATAATGAACGGAAAAAAACGATCGGTAGCCCTTCTCTGTCTCACCACCGGTCTAACCAATAGCATGATTCTTCTCTATACATGAACCGGAAGTGCTTTTGATTGCTTCCGGGGCAGATTAGCCTTTTCCCATAGACTTACTGTATAGACGTTAGCGTTAGCATAGCCGTTGTCCTAGCGGCTAGGCTAATGAAAATTTTTCCATGGATTGTACACACGGAGATGATCACATGCACCCACATAGATGTGCACGGATCGTGCACGTGAAACGCACGGGTGGAAAGACGACTCGGCCAAAATCCCCACTATATGCCAATGCAGATCCAGATAGTTATGGTGAGTTTATGACCGTGGGATAAAAAAAAAGAAGGAAAAAATGGCGTCCAAGAAGGAGGGGGGGTGGGCTGATGTTTATAAACATAATATCAGATCATAATACAATATTAGAAATTTCCGGCTAGTCCACAGACAAGCCCATTCTGACCAGGCTGTGAAAGAGTTGTTAATATAAAACATTTTAGAAAAAAAACATTCTATCACACAAAGATTTGGAGGACCCCCTGTAGTAACTCTGAGGACCCCCTGTTGAAGACCGTTGATGTAGAGTCAACATCCTCACGATCGTGGACACGATACCCCACAGATGTGTGTGGGGAGGTAATATTGGCATAACGACTAAATTGACAAAATTGGCAAGCAAGTGCATAAACAGCAGACAGAGTATTCCTGCTTGAATCCCAAAAGTCTAATATCACCCTCGGACAGGGGGATTCCCATTTGGGATTGAGCAGTACATTTTTGGTTTCCCATGTGGGAGACACAGTTTACAGTTTAGGCATTTAGCAGACGCTTTTAATCCAAAGCGACTTACAATAAGCAGATCAAATATCACAATAATAAACAAATGTCAGTACATCAACAGCAATATAACACATGCAAATGAATATCTATCTAGAAAAACAGTATAATCTGTAAAGAAAAATAAAATAATAAAAAGGTTTCTAAAAACCTAAAAAAAAATAAAAAAGAAAAATAGCTAACTAGCTTCATGTATGGACATTGATTTCCAGTAGTGATAAGGGTTTTGGTGGAGTCTGAAAAGGTGAGTCTTCAGTCCACGGCGAAAGCTAGCGAGTGAGTCCGTTCTAAGTGCGACAGGGAGTTTATTCCACAGCTTGGGGGCCTGGAGGGCAAACTGTCTCGGACGAGTGGATTTTTGCCCTGGGGTTTTTAGCGAGGGTTCTGTCAGCATCCCTGTGTTGCCTGATCTAAGTGCACGGGTGGGGGTGTACGGGTTGATCAGGTTTTGGAGGTATGGAGGAGCCATACCTTTGGCTGCTTTGAAGGTCAGCATCAGTTTTGAGTCATCGAGTATTTGTTTGAACTAAAGCCTTGGTGCATTTTAAGGGAAGTCGTTTCCTCGCTTAATTGTGTGCCGTCTTCAGGGGCGTGGTGCAGCTCTTCAATGCCGTGAGGAAACACCAGAACACCATGGATCAGAAGGTGAAGGAAGTGGGCAGCTCAGAGCGCAAGAAGGCCAAGCTACTCAAATCCGTTTCCAAGAGAGACTTCATCGATGTCCTCAGGGGAACGGAAGGTGGCGGCAAAGTAACCGTCAAAAAAGAAAAACAGGCGGTGAGTTTTAACATTCCACACATTTGTCAGTCCTCCCGCAGTCGTTTTGGTCACACAATGTTTTGCTGATTGTACATGCAAACATTGCCCGCTAAAGGATTAAATGAGATGTCATGCTGAGTTTGTATGGAAAATAGTATATTATTTAGGTGAGTCTTGCATGCTGCTATTGATATCAATAAATGATGGAATCACAGACTAGTTTACTTAACTATCTGATTTATTGGTTTGGGGAATTACTTTCTTTCTTATCATCATGACAACAATTCCTTGAATATTTGACAACCTGTAATGTCAATGTATGCCCACGTGGTGGCACTGTTGGCTTTCAGGAGTTCATATATTTGGCAGCGATTGTAGAGGGCTGGCTCAAATGTCAACATTTGAACATAAAGCGCAGAATAGATTGTATGAGCGTTTAACATGTTTATTCTTTGTTTATACATGAGTATTGTGTTTCGTGTGTTCAGTCGGCTGTTGACGAAGCAGACGAGAAGCCTGCCTGGAGCGTGCTCAGAGATGACTTTATGATGGGGGCCTCGATGAAAGACTGGGACAAACAGAGTGATGAAGATGAGGGTGAACAGCCAGACGCACAAGAGGCTGTAGAGGACAGTGATTCAGACTGAGACCAACCTTCCACAATAAAGGGACTATTATGTTTGTGTCACTGAGGTCACCCTTCAGCGAAGACGTGCTGCACAATGCCTTCAGGATCTGTCTGGGGATCTGAATTGGAACTGATTGGTCCTAAACCACTGAGGTGGGGGAGAAGGAGAGGAACTGTTTATGAGGGCTTACTTCTTCAGTGGGTGCTGCGTTAGAAGCACAACGGTATAAGAATGGAACCCCCACACAGAGCTATGGTTTGGACTTATTTATTTATTATAGAATAAAAATCAGGCAACATTTTGTTACATGATAGATTTTCATCTGGTCAATATTAAAAAAAAGCCTGTTGAGTCCTTCCTTATATATACTGTATATAGCTCTCCCTGGTTCTGGAAGTTCAAGATGAGCCTGAAAAGGATCCTTAAAGTAGTAGACTGCCCAGCCCACCCAGTGTGGACTGATAATACTGTTCTACCAGAGTGTTTGTGCTATTCCGGAACTTGAGGTTATTAAGTGCCATGTGCTGAATGTGTTTCCAATCTGCCGCTCCTGTAAATAGAACAATTCTTGCCACAATCCATGTTTTTGAATAAATAGCCAGTTAAAGAAACATCTAACTCCTTTTGAGTCATTATTATTTGTGGTGGGATCCACCACAGGCTGTCCCACATTATTACACAGCACAGCATGTTAATAATTGTGCAGTTAATGGGCTCCTTTGGAAGAGTCTGGCGATAGCATCTGCTTGGGACAGGACAATCATGCTCGCTTTCACGGAATGTGACATTAAACTCTTTATGACCCCGTGGAGGAAATGTGTGTGCCAGAGAGCACAGGCCAGCTGGTGACAGTGGAATAGCTGTCATACTATACATAAACCTTCCTGTTTAATGACGCTCATGCCTGTGTCTGCTGGACTGTTGCCAAGGCGAAGCTGCCCCCCTCCCACTGCGCGCGCACACACCCTCACCTTGCCTCAAAATGACCCTGGGAGGCAAGGCGATGTGGCGTTGACAGTTCTGCTGACTCTTCCCTTTCTCTTTTTTTTCCCTCCCCTCTCCTTTCTCTTGCTCGTTCTACCCGTCTCTCCGCCACTGTCTGGCCCTCGCCACACAGCGAGTGGAAATATTTGCCGAGGGCCTTATCGCCGCGAGTAGAATGCCGGCGCGTCTCTGCAGACCTGTCTCCACCATGCAGAACGCTCATTCGTCATGGCAACACTGTGGCCTGCCACTGTGGAATGCCAGCCTTCCTCCCTGGCCTTGTTGACACACAGCTCGAGAGCAGGTCGCTATAGGTCTTCTCGTTTACTGCCTCGACTGTCGCTCATCGTCGTCATCCCTCTTTCCTCGGGCTCCTCCCGCTGATCGGCGGGGACCACCCTGGATCAGCGCAGACCTTTTTGGATGCGTGTCTGAGACTGTGTTGAGGACAGTGTGAAGGGGCCTGTACGTACGCCAGGTTCACAGGGGCTGCAGATGATGACGTGGGTCCCGAGACCCGGGGCTGGACGTTTGTGCAGGTGCACTGAAGTACAGCTGATAGGGGCTTCTCTTTCTCTCTCTCTCCCACACTCACACACAAGCAAATACATTCTATAGATGAGAAATGAGGGCTTCAGTGTGGAGACCTGCAACAATAATGTCAATTACTCCCAATCTGGTGTAACGGTTTTTGCAGTTGTGGTGAGCAGGTGTTGGAAGGTACACAGAGCAACTGTCTAAGCATGAAACAGCTACCCCCTCTGTTTCTCTCTCTCTCACACACACACACACACACACACACACACACACACACACACACACACACACACACACACAGACAGACACCCACACCTCGTCTGGCCTCACATCTGTCTATGTGGGTACTGATTTAGTGACAACATCTGGTTTACACCAGTGGGCTGGATGCTGAGAGAGTTTCTGAGAGCCTGTCACTGCTGATAAATGGCTAGCTTTGGTAGGGTAGGGGTGTAGACGGTTCTTGTGAGAGGGGAGGCAAAAGGGCCTTGGCAAATGATGAAAAAAAAGTTAGATTTTCTTAGGCGCATACACGTAAATCAAGCTGGCATACACACAAGGCGTTGGGACTGTGGGAGAGTGGAAAAGGAGAGAGGGGGGTGTAGGTCCACTCCTGACTCATGTTTGACATGATCCAATTCTAAGACAGGTGTAAGGATATGGGTTTTGCTCGTTTCATTACCCTCATTGTTCTCTGTTCCTATAGGTGGATCTGGCAATGGTTCAGTTTGCTCTAGAATGGGCCATGTTGCTCCTGTCATGGCTTGGATAGGGTTTCTCTATGTGTAAACCACAGCAGCGTACCTTATGCACTTGATGCTTCTCCGCACAACTTGGATATGCTGTCAGGTAGGTCAGAGATTCTGCATGATCTGACATGCAGTCATTTAAATACGGTATCAACTCTGCCTTTAATGGGTTTTCACATTGGGGAATTTAAGAGCTTTCCCACCTGCCATTTGGCAGATAAAACTGCCAAAGGGGTTGGCTATTGATTAAGTGCACTGGGACTGGGAGGGAGGGTATGCTTTTGCTCCATGTTGCAGTGTATGATGTGTGTATATAATAGGCCTATACAAAGTATTTGTGTATGTATATCTTTATAATATTTATTTATTTCCCCACCCTGGAGGATTTACTGGACATTTTCTTTTTAATATGCGTTCAGGTTCAGCCTGTGAAGCAATTGAATTGTCTGGCTTTAGGACCCAGTGTCATTGCGCGTATATGGGAATAGGCCATTACCCGCTGCACTGTCCCATTGGGCGCCGAGCACTCATATTCACAATAAATCGTCTCGTAACCTGGAATTGAAGGGGTCCCCTGGTCTGAAAGTGATGACCACAACCTCAGTTTGTGGAAGGGGGAGCACGTGGTAACGTTAGTCCCTTATAAATCTCTCCTGCGAGCGGCCGCCCGCTGATGCTGTCCCACTGGCACGCGTAAAAGAGGAGCAGTGCATTTCTGAGCCGTTCTTCAACTAGATGGGCTGAGAGGGAACAGGCGTGAAACGGTCCTCTGTGGCACTGAATAGAAGAGAGACATCGGTTTGTTTTACCACCTGGCCCCGATATATGAAGGAACAGTGTTCGCTGCTCGTGTCATTCTGATTTCGCTTGGCGTTTTTCCTTTTTTGCTCCATACACCGACGCATGAGCTGTAACGACTGACAACTTGACACCTTGCGAGTGCCAGGACGGATTTTATTTTTCACTCCCCCCCTTTTTTACCTCTCAAGATTGGGGGTCCGTCTGTTGATGAACGCAATGGCTCGCTTATCAAGATCCTGAAGTTTGCCACAGTCGATCAAAGACGGGCTTTGTGTTGCGTTGCGTGCGTTGCTGCTGCTGCTGGCCACGGTTGGAGAGCTGTGCTCGTTCTGATGCGGTGGAGGTGTGCGCTATCCCGCAGGCTACACGTCTGTGCTGCTCAGCTGGCGATAGCAACTTAGTTGTTATAGTTTTGTGTTTTCATCGGAATGTTTTCTCTTTTGCCTGTGACCGTGGACACTTAATGGCCTGATACAGCTGACGTTGGCGACTTCCAGCACCACCTTTACGCACCCCTGGCATGCGCTTATTTATTATTATTGTCACCAACTGGGAATAGATCGATGCCGTTTGCTCTGTCCGAATAACGGATTTTTGCACCGGGACGGGTGAATGGGTTTTACGGCGCGATCCGAAATATTTGGCTGAAACTGAAAAGAAAGGGGAAAAGTTCAGACGAATTTCAAGGCATGCAAGTGTTAAGTTGTCTCCATTTGAAGCAGTCTTGATATTCTCCGCGAAATGGGTTTATTCCGATCATATTTAGTTTAATCAATTCATACTCTTTTTTTTTTTATCTATATTTTCAAGAATTCAAGAAGCTGCTGAAAACATCTCGTTTGATGAAGAAGATGAACTTCTACATCCTAAGCCTTCTCCTGACTCTGGATTTAGCCACCGTGGCGCTCGGTTTGTCCACGTGCAGCACGCTGGATATGGACCAGTTCATGAAGAAGCGCATAGAAGCCATCCGGGGACAGATCCTGAGCAAGCTGAAGCTCACCAGCCCCCCGGAGAGCTTCCCGGAGCCCGAGGAGGTGTCCCGGGACATCATCGCCATCTACAACAGCACGCGGGACCTGCTGCAGGAGAAAGCTAACGAGCGCGCCGCGACGTGCGAGCGCCAGCGCAGCGAGGAGGAGTACTATGCAAAGGAGGTGCACAAGATCGACATGCAGCCCTTCTACGTTCCCTCAGAAAGTAAGTGCGTCTCTCTGGAGCCACCGTGGATTCGAACCAGGGGCGTCATTTGGGGTCTCTCAGTGGTTCTCAAAAAGTGGGTCTCCCCTTAACTCTGACATTGTACAAATGGACCCGTCCATTTGTACACTGTCAGAGTTACAGACTTGTAGCCTATGGGTCAATTTTAAAGCCAGGATCCCACAGTCCCTGGGATCCACTTTGCGCAAACCTTTTCATGTCATGGATGGACCCCGAAATTGACACTTAATTGCACGCGGACCCCCATTTGAAAAGATATTCCAGGGACCCTCATATAAGAGAAGATTTGTATGGCTCTAGCAGTGATTCTCAATCATTTTAATTTCAAGGACCCCCAGTTTGACATGCATTACAGCCTACAGACCTGCATTTAATGGTATTTCTATCCCTGGGACCACAATTTATATTGTAAAATCAATGTTAATTTAACTCTGAGAGGCTGGAGTTACAGACCCTTAAGGCTGGGTCCATTTGGTCCCTAACTATCATTTAGCTGGGGACCCCCTGGAACTCCCTCAAGGACCCCCGGCGATTCACGGACCCCACTTGGAGAACCAATGCCCTAGTGTTCACATTTAACCCCCACATTTAGTTATTTCATGGCCGTTCATTTCCACAGACACACATGTTATATATAGAGATATGTGTGTAGTCTGTATTGCAACCATAAACCACTTTCAACCTGGTATAAGATATCCCTGCTATCTTAATTGTGCATGTCATTATAGGTGAATATTTTCTGTCTCTCACTTCTCTCTCTCTCTCCAAAAATAGTGGATATACAAGCTCACAATTAAGGCGTCTATTTCATTTGGAATTTGGAAAAGGGACTGAAACTGTTTTCTTTTTGCCAGCCCCTTTTTTACCCCCTGAAATGACACCTCTGGTTCAAACTGTGGTGTCACGCGTGGGAAACCGGGGGGTTTATGTACATATTGTTTTACTATATAAAAACTGAAGTGCCCCCTTGCCATTTTCAACTGCCCCCTCAGTCATTTCATCCTGGAGCCGAGCCTGGTTCGAATCCTCCGTGTTGTTTACAACAAGTCAAATCATGGCACACTTTGCGCATTTGCGCGCACACACATGTTTGTGGGTGGGTGGTGTGCGTGCGTGCTTGCCTGTGCGCACAAAACGCGCAAAGTATGCAATTGCTGGAATGGAGCCTGCCCTGGGCTGGGAATAATAACGGGCTGTAGGCTATATGGAATTGACGTCGTCATAAGTACAGTATGTTGTCACGTGGGTTTGTGATTGTTTTGGAAAAACCATCCCGTTCTCTCTTCTTGGACCGGTCGCAGGGAAAACAGCCATAAAGCACGGAGCTGGGCGCGCGCTGCAGCGCTCATACATCAACACAGAATAGTAGCCTGACGTGAACTTCTCCTTCTCATGAAGTAAGGTGGAATGATTTCCTTCAGCCTGCTGCCTCAGTCACGGCGCCGCCGTGAAAACTTGTTATTGTATAGTTATGAAATGGTAGACGCAGACTACAATGGAACACTGATCCAAGACCCCCTCCCCTCCCCCCCTTTACCCTGCAAAGAATGGCTACCTTGTGTGTGTGTGTGTGTGTGTGTGTGTGTGTGTGTGTGTGTGTGTGTGTGTGTGTGTGTGTGTGTGCGCGCGCGCGCGTGTGCCTGTCTGTGTGTGTATGTTTGTGTGTCAGTGTGTCACGTGCATGAGAGAGAGAGAGAGAGAGAGCAGGACTAGTTTAAAGCCATGTCAATCTTGACCTAATGTTAATTTCTTAATTCCTTAATGTCCCTGACCACATTTCTCCCCTTTAAGAGATGGGCAGCACAATAATACCGTGTTACAGGCTCTCTCTCTCTCTCTCTCTCTGTGTGTGTGTGTGTGTGTGTGTGTGTGTGTGTGTGTGTGTGTGTGTGTGTGTGTGTGTGTGTGTGTGTGTGTGTGTGTGCGCGCGTGTGCGTGTGTGTGTGTGTGTGTGTGTGTGTGTGTGTGTGCGCGTGTGCGTGCGTGCGTGTTTTGCATGTGCGCGTTCGTTTGTGTGTGTGCTTATGTGTCACTCACAGTTACCTGCATAAATCACACTAAGTGGATAAATGTCTCAGGTTTGTGATCCGTGTATCAGACTAACCGAGCCATTTCTAACTAATCCCCCAGTTTCATGTGTTTAATAAATGCAGGGTAATATGCAATGTTCCTACACGTATGCTCACTTTCAAAGGCATGGCAGGCTGTATTTATTATAATAATATGAAATGACACCGTAGTGCCATTAACTTTGAAATGGTTTTCCCCTTCAGATCAGGAATGTGAGTATATGGTATGAAGGAAAAATAAATTAGCAGATACTTTATATGCCCCAAGGTGTATTTTGCATTAGTGTTATCCTTGGCCCGGCCTGTTGTATAAATACCCTAAATATGAATAGATCTGGCCCCGTGCCAAGTGCAACCATGGAAGCATTTACACGGTATAAATAATACCAAGTCAACATTCAGAGGAAAAAGGCCAGATTATTAAAAAATGTGTTCCTATTAATCTTAACTTCTAACGCTGCCCAGCTCCTTAGATCTGGAGCGCTACGATGACAGAGAGAGTGAGATAAAGAAGGGAGAAGGAGGGAGAGTGAAAGAGAGAGAGAGAGAGGTTGAACCAGCAGTTAACCCCTCAACCACTCAGCTGATATGAACTGGGTTTTCTCTCTCTCTCTCTCTTCCCTCGACTGGGCAGCCATGCTGGTGTGATTGGGTGTCAGAGTGAACGTCTCTGCCAGCTTAGGCGTGCACAAACACACACACACACACACACACACACACACACACACACACAAGGGTGTCAACCTTATTTGGTAGGGCGCCAGGAAGTCCTTGGAGGCAGCGCCGCAGGGCACAACGGCACTGGAACCTGCACAAAAATGTGTGAGGGAGAGGGGTTGTGGGGGAGAGGGGTTGTGTTGTGGGGGCGAGGGGGAGTGGCTGAGGGGGGGTGTAGGGTTGGGTGGGGGGTGGCAGAGGGACATGGCTCTGGCAGGGGCCAACAGTGAACTATTGAAACCGAGCAATCTGCATGGCATTGTGCATAGCAACTATACAGTATACGTATGTTGCATCAGGGCCCTGAGCTCTGCTCTGCTCTGCTCTACCACTTGCTCCATGGAAAATTCCAGCAGGAGACCCACTGTTGCTGGGGTGCGGAGCTTCTGCTGCTGGTATATGCTGAGATCCACCCCATTCTATCCCTTCTTCCCATCCTTCTCAAGTCTCTGTATTGTGCCATTCCACAAAAGCATTGCCACATCTGTCCGTGATGATGCCCATGTGTTTCATTGCCTTAGTTTAAAGTGTGTGAATTGTACTCATGATTGTATTGCCACATACTTACATGGCACAACTTTTTCTCTGGTATAAATGACCTGTAAATTAGCTATAATGTATTGGGCCTGCTTGATACAATGTTTGCCTGTTTGCATGCCCAGTAGAAGAGCTGAGTATACATAAATGCCTCTTTGGCATGGGCCTGTCTGCCCCCCTACGTTATTGTATGTCTCTTGTGTGCTATAGAGTTCCCCCAGTTGCCCCAAAGCAGCCTGTGAACACACTGACCCTAGTGTGTTAAGACTGGGGCCGCTTTCTGCTTTCAAATGTCCGATTCCCCCCCCCCCCCTGTGTGTTTAAACTATGCGACTTCAAATTTATATTTGTTTTTCTATCGGCATCCGGAGACTTCCTGATTGGCGTTGTAGCATGTTTGGTATATACACAGTAAAATTCTGAGTGTTCATTTAACGGCTTGAGTGTAACCAAATTCTGGTTACATTTGTACACTCTCAGAGCTATAGATTAATATGTTTACAGTTACACTGAGGATCTTACCGTATACAGTATGTGCATTTGCCATATCTGTGGCACGAGTGCCGAATGCTTCAGGATGACGTTGACATTGTTGAAATATGAGAGAACAAGAGAGAGAGAGAGAGAGAGAGAGAGAACTGATACATGGCCTCTGTCAAATGTGACAAAGTAGCAATGCTGTGTTATTCTTGGGGCGCGTAGAGAGCATAAGTGTAACACTGTCCAACTCTCTTGATAAGGCTTTACAATTGAGATGTCCTTGACGGCGGGCGAGCTCGCACCGGATTGGCCCAGCAGACTCCCAACAACTGTTTCATTCAGGCACTGATAAAAGTTGCCCTTTCACATTGCATGTTTACCTTTAATGACATGTGGCATCTGATTTACTCATGCGCTGTTTGGTTTGGAACAGTAATGGAAATTACGCGCACTCCTCTCTCCCTCTCACACGCGCGTACACGCACGCACGCACGCACGCACGCACACACACACACACACACACACACACACACACACACACACATACTGTATCAGCACGTTTGACAGTAACATGGAGTGGCCACAACTGCATATCTTTTCTCATAACTCAGCCATGGGAGGTGTTTGGCTAAGATTTCAAAGTAGAAGGCCCAGAGAAGAGAGGTCAGTTGTTATTGGGAGTGAACATGCAGCGCTGCACATTTACTCATTACATTACAAAATGTGGACCACATGTTGCATTCTGCTTTTTATTTAGAGATCTCGCCATTCAAAATGCGCTAATTAGCTCCATCAGGTAATAACTCACTGCGTTATTCTTTGAACAGCTTTTTAACATCAAGTGTTTGGATTGTTAAAAGCAAATGAAAAACATTATGAGTGCTTTTAAACACTTGATCGTCAGCCTTTGTTTAATGTGTAATTGGCTTATAAATATGCCATAATATCTGTCTGAGCCCACTATGCAACTATAGGAGGCAAATGAACTGAAAGTGCTTTAGATACTGGTGATCTCGCTGGCCGCACCTGATGCCTACATTATCATCCCTTAGTATGGGTCTGTTATCACTGTTGTCACCCCTTAGCTAAGGCTCAGTAGTATGTCTACTGGCTACCAGGAGCTGGTAGACCCGTTATCACCCATTGGTCTTATCACTGCAATGCGCATGCAGCAACTCACGTTCAGGGGAATAAAAAAAGTCCTAGCCGCGCTGGGATTCGAGACTACCAGATTTGGGATCCTAGCCATGCACTCTAAAGCCCTTTGCACACAGGCGCGTTTATCCGCACGGTTAAAACGGACAATATCATTTTCATCCAATGCGTTTTATTCATACAGCAAACGGAAGAAACGCAACTGTCCTGTGTGCAAAGGGCTTTACTGAGGACGCTGCTGAGACGGAGGCGCCGCCACCAAAATGTTTCTTTTATTGACCAAACCGTGTCGGAGGCGCGCGCCGTCTCAGGCGACGATGAACCCGGTGTGAACAACTTGGCTAAATTGTCGTTCATTTGGTGTTCATCTGCACCACTCAGTGTCACATTTGTTGTACGATGAGCGTGAAAGTAGCCTAGAGCTACAAGGTCATGTCACGACGCGGTGTGATCGGCTATCTTAGCCTATTTTTGAAAAGTTTGAGAATTGTTGATTATTATTTTTTTTGGAACATTTCCGCCTGTTATGACATGTTACGTGCAGAGTTGCAGAAAGGAGTTCTAATCAGGCCTTAAAGCTACGTGCAGGAAGGACGTGTCACTTTTGTAATAGGAAGCAGAACGTGTCAGACTGAGAGGCCTTTTCGAAGATAAATGCACATTCAGGAATAGCTGTTTATATGGAAATGTAATAACGTGACAGTTCTGTCTGTGCATGTGTTTATATATGTGTGTGTGTTTTAGTAGAAGATGAAAGATGCACTGAGTGACTGTGTGTGTGTGTGTGTGTGTGTGTGTGTGTGTGTGTGTGTGTGTGTGTGTGTGTGTGTGTGTGTGTGTGTGTGTGTGTGTGTGTGTCCGTGCGTGTGTGTGGGCGTGTGTGTGTGTGTGTGTGTGTGTGTGTGTGTCCGTGCGTGTTTGTGTGTGTGTGTGTGTGTGTGTGTGTGTGTGTGTGTGTGTGTGTGTGTGCGTGCGTGCGTGTGCATGTGTGCGTGCAAGCTCTGCACGCTTGTACGTTTGAGTAGCCTATGCTCGCATGTGTTAAATTAACATGTGGGCATGTGCCTCTCAGTCATTGTTAGTTTGTGTTTGAGTGGTGGTGTTTGTGTGTTCTGATGTGGTAGCCAGCCGCGGTACAGTGAAAGCCCCTATATGTGTTGAGCTTCTTGTGCCTGTTCGTATGATGGATAGTGTTTAGTTAGTCTAAGTGAACACTCTGCCCCCTCAACCCCCCACCCCCTTGCACTTCTGTAAATAAACCGGGTCGTGTGGCGTGCATGTTGGTTTGTGAAGGGAGGACTGTGGAAAAAAAGAACTCCCAAAAAACGGGCAAACAGATGAACACAAACACGACCCCGGAGAGAGCGCACGCACTCCTCGCCGCTGGACCACGGTCAAAGCCTCGTCGTCACGTTCATCAGTAACAGCAAACTTTCATTAAGCGAGCCGCGCACTCACGGAGAGAAGGTCTGGCACAAGACCCTCGCTCACAAGCCGTGCCAGCCCAGCCGTCATTAGGAGGGGGCAGCTTTTGTTTGTTGAATTTTTGTCCCCGAGGCTGTCATCGCCCTGCCCCACTGGCAAAGACGCTGTTCCACTGTGCTTCTGTGTTTTGGTTTTAAGGATTTGTTGTTTGTCACTCTGGGCCCCAGGCTTTTCATGGTAATTTCACTGGAACTGCAGAGCCAGTGTTATGACTTGGCCCTTGTACGCAGTTTAAAGGGTGATTTATACTTAGTTGCGTGACACCGGCAAGCAAATAAGTATAAGTCTGGCCTTACTTTACATCTGACCATTGTGTTTATGAGCACAAGTTGTTAGGGGGCAGCAAGTTGCCAGAACGGATGGAGCCTCTTAATCGGAAGGTCACCGGTTCAATCCCCACAATAGTTAATGTGTACACATCAACATCTGCATGTTTATAGATTAGTTATAAACATGTATAACTTAGTTATGAGTGTTGTGGAGCAGGCCTGAATCCTAAGCTACTGTACTGCTGTTTATTATAAGGTGCTTTGGGAGAAGGGTGCCACCTGAAATAATACATTTCAGTTCAGTTGTCAAAGCAATGGCCAAAGGACTTGTCTTTGTTTCGCGGCACCACTTTCTCTTCTGTGATGAAGTGATCACACAAAGAGACAGACAGACAGACAGACGGACCGACAGAGAGTGAGAGATGGAGATGGAGACAGAGGAGAGAGAAAGAGACAGACAGACAGACAAACCGACAGAGAGTGAGAGATGGAGATGGAGACAGAGGAGAGAGAAAGAGACAGACAGACAGAGAGTGAGAGATGGAGACAGAGGAGAGAGAAAGAGACAGACAGACAGAGAGTGAGAGATGGAGATGGAGACAGAGGAGAGAGAAAGAGACAGACAGACAGACCGACAGAGAGTGAGAGATGGAGATGGAGACAGAGGAGATAGCAGGATTAGGCTTAGAGCTGAGGACCTCTGGGCCTCATCCTGACTGAGTGACGGACTGCTCTGCCGGGGTTGTTGTTGAGAAGCGGGGTTCTGTGGGCCCGACTTACGCAAGACCTGGACGCTGCTGCCATTTGAACTTACTGCAGAACCACCGCGGCCAAGCAGCATTGCGTAACACAGAGAGAGAGAGAGAGAGAGTGAGATGAGAGAGTGGGGGAGCAAAAAGAATAACAACTTCTGCTCCAGGACTTTCTGTATTGTTTACAGCAACGGCACAGGTCCCTGTGTAAGACGATAGTCTTAACAGAAGAAGTGCAAAATAAAGGGGGGAGGGGATGAGTTATGGTTAACACCGTGCTGGTGCAGGTAAAACCAGGACGCTAATGCTCTAACACAGAGGTCTTCAACGTGTTCAGGCCAAGGACCCCTTATTTGAGAGAGAGATGAAGCAGGGACCCCCACAACCTTTTCATAGATTCCATATAGTTTCATTGTTTGACAGCACAATCGTCAGTGTATTTTGGATTCATGTCACTTTGTGTTTTCAGATATTTAACCACTTGAACCGTCAATACTTAATAAAGTTGAGCTATGTACTTAGGCTGTTCTTTTTCCCCTCTACACCAAACCTCTTTGCCAAAAATAGCTGATCTATAAGCTCACAACGCCTCGCAGGCGTTGTGAGCTTGTAGATCAGCTATTTTTGGCTAAAGTTCTCAGAATAAGGACACTAGGGTTCACATGGTTAATATAAAAAAGGAGAAAAATGTTTCTATCACACAAATATTTGGAGGACCCCTATAGTAACTCTGAGGACCCCCTAGGGGTCCTGGACCCCCTGTTGAAGACCCCTGCTATAGTGTAGCTAGGTAGCTAGCACTGTAAAATCCTGAGACCTGAGTGAGAGTGTTAAAAAGTCCATCTGAGCCTGGCGTTATGCAATATCACGGTTAAGTAGAGCCTGGTGCATTGTGGTCGCAGCAGCACTGTGTCATTTAGCTACTAATGAGCCAAAGCTTGTCTCCTCTAGCCCCACTCTGCACAGTAACATACAAGGTCTAGTAGCTGTGTGTGTGTGTGTGTGCGTGTGTGCGTGCGTGCGTGCGTGCGTGTGCGTGCGTGTGCGTGCGCACATTTGTGTGTAAGTAACCAGATTTATACTTAGTTGTGCACTGAAAATATCAGATCTACACGCTGTGAGCTTGCAGTATATCCACTTAAACCCTATATTCTTTGTAGATTGGAGTATGGTTCCCCCGTGCACCAAATATCTTCGAAAATAGGCGATCTAAAAGCTCACGACGCGTAAGCAGGAACTGTTATTTTCACCCAATGTTAGTGCCAGAATAGGGACACAAGGGTTCAAGTGGATATCAAGCCTGTGTGTGTGTGTGTGTGTGTGTGTGTGTGTGTGTGTGTGTGTGTGTGTGTGTGTTCGTGTGCGCGCGCACGTGCGTTCGTGCGTGCGCGTGTGTTTGTTTGTGCGTGTCGTGAGTGTGTGCGTGCGTGCGTGTGTGCACTCGTTTTTCTATCCTGGTGGTGGGGACTTTGACCCGAATGCTCTCCCTCTCTCTCCCCCTGTCAATCTCCTGCGTGTCTCTGTTACTGTGCTTGTTGCAGACTTGTTTTCCGGTTGCCATACAGCAACAGAGCAGAGGGACCATGTGTTTGTCTGGTGGCTGCAGCTCAGAATCATCCCTGTCCTCCTTCCACGCTCGCTCATCTCTCATCTGACTGCAGGCTCTGCCAACTCCCTCTGGTGTGTGCGTGCGCGAGCGCGTGCGTGCGTGCGTGTGTGTGTGTGTGTGCGTGCGTGCGTGTGTGTGTGTGTGTGTGTGTTTGTTTGTTTTTCTGCATACTGTATATCCGCAACTGTCCATGTGCACGTGTTTGTGTCTCAAATGATGTGTGCATGTCTGTGCAGGAAGCCCATAAGAGGCTGTGTGTGCATGCATGGATGCGAGCACATGTACTGTATACAGTACATGTGAAAAGTGTTATTTTATGCTTTAGCTATTGAAAAATAGCAGATATACAAGCTCACAGCGCTGCACCGAGTGCCGCGCTGCGAGCTTGTAGATCTGCTATTTTTGAAAAGTGGTGAAAATGTCTGCAAATCTTTGAATATATGTATTCTTTAAGCGAACATTTGTAAAATTTTGCTTCTGGGGGGTCCCTGGAACTAAACATTTTGAGATTGGGGTCCATGGCCAAATACATATCATTTTGGGGTCCTTCACATGAAAAAGTTTGAGCACCACTGACATAGAAACATAGGTTTTTCAAAAGAATATTAAAAATCACACCCGTGTGAAGTGGAGCTGTGTGTGTGTGTGTGTGTGTGTGTGTGTGTGTGTGTGTGGATCATGTGTACCGATTTTTGTGACATTTGAAGAAAATATGTAGGAAAAGGAGCAAAAAGTGTGTTTTGGAGAAAATTCAAGATGGCGGAAAATCTATCATGGCGCAAATGGGCGTGGCCTATATGGGGAGATGCGTCATGACCCAAGGAATCCAGGGAAAAAATATTTTTAATTTCCCGACCTACGGTTCAAGAGTTACAGGTCAAAACGTAAAGTGGGGTGTTATGGCGCCACCATGCGGCCAAATGACACAATTATTTTTTATTTAATCCTTGAAACCATTATGAACCTCCTCTCCAAGTCTTGAAACTCTAGCCCCTATGGTTTGCGAGAGACAAATAATTGAATGTGAGTTTTTGCGATTGCCATTATAAGTCAATGGGGAAAATTAATTCACTAATAAATTAATATCAATTAAACTATTGAACCTTTCTCTTAGCAAGTTACTAGCCCACTATTCCCGAGTAAGCCGGTCGATTTGACATATGGCGCGAGTGTGTGGTGGCAAAACTGTGGGACTAGTAGCGTGCCGAAGTCAGGCTACATACAGACACACAGACAGACACACAGACAGACAGACCCACAAAGCTACGTATAGGGAGCCTGTGTTTCACACAGCTCCAAAAATACTTTTTTTTTTTTCAAAAATAGCAGATCTACAAGCTCGCGGCGCTTGTAGATCTGCTATTTTTCAATAGTTAAAGCACAAAATAATGGGGGTCCCGCAGTGAATCCTTGTACCCAGGGCCCAGCATTTGGTGCGACACCCCTGTGTGTGTGTGTGTGTGTGTGTGTGTGTGTGTGTGTGTGTGTGTGTGTGTGTGTGTGTGTGTGTGTGTGTGTCCGGTTTGTGTGTCCTGTATATCTGTGTGTTTATCTGTTGCTGGGAATGGGGCTGTGGAGACTGACAGGCCTTGGTGGAAGGGGCTTCAAAGTGGCGGGTATTTTTAGTTCCCAGGGATTATGTGCGGAGTTGTTTTCAATTTGCTATTGGCAGGTGAGCGGCAGGGCGGAGGACGTCTGTAGGGAACCAGACAGGCGGGAGCTCTCTCTCTCTCTCTCTCTCTCTCTCTCTCTCTCTTCTCTTCTCTTCCGTCTCACATTCCCTCGCTCCTTTCCTTTTCTCCTCTCCTGTCTTATTCTCTTTGCCTTTTCTTTTTTCCTTTTTCCCCTCCGCCGTCTAAAAGGACTGATTTATACGTCGGTCGAAACGACCGTGTCCTGAGTGTCAATTTTAACACTGTTACACACTCCACACGCACACACACACACGCACACACACACACACACACACACACACACACACACACAAACAAACACACACACACACACACACACACACACACACACACACACACACACACACACACACACACACACACAGACACACACAGACACACACACACACACACACAGTTAAAGTCGACTGGCACTTGAGATTCGTTTTTACAGCGTATGGCAAACGCACATCACCTTCTCCAGTTGAGTATATTGAGTCACTGTCGGACAGAAACCTCGTATCTCCAAGGTCTTTTCAAGTCCTGCATCATCATACAATACTGTCGCACGTAACTAGTGAAAATAGCAGATCGATCGGCTGTTTTCACTACTTTAACTCGTTTTTAAAATAATACAAAAAGGAACACTTTTGGACATACAAAGTTCCCACCTGACAGCGACAATGTTGTTTTTGTCGTGTGTAAATCAGCCTCTCTCTCTCTCTCTCTCTCTCTCTCTCTCTCCCTCCCTCCCTCCCTCCCTCCCTTCCTCTGTCCATCTCTCTGTCCGCTGGCTGCTTTCTTCCCGCCTGCTGTGTGACTGTTCCCACACCCAGCCCTCCTATCTCTCATGCTGTCCTTCCATCGCTCTTCCCTCCACTTTGTCACCATCCTCCTCCTCCTCCTCCTCTCTGAACTTGGATTCCCCATGCATAAATCCCGTTGATGGGTCTTTCGGCGGGTAGCGTTACAGCGCGTTGATCCACTCTCTCCACAGAGGGAATGAATCATTAACACCTTCTCCTCCACAAACACGTCCTAATCGTTTTTTTCATCATCTTCACTGCTCTCTTTTGTCCTCTCTTTTGTGCACATGTCTCTTCGTATCTCTGTCTGTAATACTGTATACCGTGTTCATCTCTTTATTTGTTTGAACAATTCAGCAACCTTTTTTTAAATTAAGTGCCATGTGTTTTGTTTTTGTAAATAGTCAGTGTGCCATCATGTCAACATACATTTTAATGGCACCCCATCAGAAAGTCTGACATATTTTGATTGTCAGGACATTGTTATAGAGATCATTAGACTCTGAGCAATAATCCACATATCTCCCTGAATCCCTCCCCAGTCAAAGTTCAGAATTTTAATCAAACAATATTTGATTTTAAAATAAAAATCTACCTCCCTGTGCCAATGTTGGCACGAGGGCATTCACCGAATATTCGAATACCAAATCACTATTCGAGTACTGTACTTCAAAGCCAAATATTCTCTTTTAATTTGTATATTATTTTATATACCGGTATATAGCTACAGCAGACATGCAGCTCTGGTATTGGTATTTCTCCTAATCTATACATGGGTGATTGTTGTCAAATCATATCACACTCTACTGTAGCATATGTGATGATGTACCGTCATGGCCGTCACTCAATGTAGAAGGGGAGGGGTGCTATTGAAAGATTAAAAAAAGCAAGCTCAGTGCTCATTGCTGACAAAAGTGTGTAAATACTTTACTTTACTTACTATTGCTGACTTTATGACTATAGTGACTATAGTACTATAAATAAAAGCCTTTTCAATTGCGTAGCATCAGAGAATCTGTTGAGAGATTACGTCCAGGGTAGCAGCCGCGGGTCGTACAACAGTCACTCACTCAGTCCTCTTGCTCAGTTTAGAGGACACTCTTGTCTTTACAGTAGCTCTTGCGGTGATGTCATGCTTCATAATTCAACTTTATCTTATGCTTATCCAATAAAGGTCAGAGCGTCCAGCATTATTTATTATTTAATAATAAACGGGTCGCAAGGTTCGTGACGCGGATTGGAGTGAAATTGATGATGATCTTGTATAGCTTGTGTTACATAGAATGTAATCATAATAACTGATGTCGAGTCACACCAGCCTTCATTAACATTAGAACGAGTCTCGGACTCTGTACATTGGCCTATTAGTACATACAAGTAGGTAAGCAGCATGCGTGTGAAGTCCTTAACATTATGTCCCTTTAACAGTCTATCACCAACACTGCTTGTAACGAATGAAGGATGGACAGAGCATGTTGAACATAGTGAGGATAGGCTTGAACAATCATTTTTGGAGTTTTTCCAAATTAAATGAACTCAATGATTGAGTTTGTTTATCGCAAGTTTCACTTCAGGAAACATCAGCATGTTGTTTATGTTATCTTCAGTTGTAAGACGAGTGTCGAAAGTAGCAGATCTACAAGCTCAGATCTATGACGCATTGTGCATTTGTAGGTCTGCTGATTTAGCTGATCCCGCCTTTTGTCCCACCTACAACAGTTAACCCGTTACTTGCTGGTTGTTTTCAAGGCTTGCAAGTAACACAGCGTTTTAATGTTTTATTAGATTACGAAAATATGATATTAATTTCACCTGTGAATATTCGAATATTCAAATACTTTTAGGGTTGAATATTCAAATACTAAAAATCACTATTTCTTAAATGCCCTAGTTGGCACCTGTGCCTAAGGTTGCCTACCTCTGCTCTAGAGCAGTGGTCCTCAACCTTTTCATGCTGCGACCCCCAAAATAATCATATTTGAACTGCTCTAGAGCAGTGGTTCCCAAACCTTTCAGGCCCGAGACCCAAAAGAGAGATCAGACGTTTGCCCCAAACTAGTGAAAATAGCAGATCTACAAGCTTGTAGATCGGCTATTTTCACTATACTTCTTAATAATTATGGGATTTCTTAGATTTGTTTGTTTATTTGTTTTAAAACGTGTTTTATTATTATTATTATCGAAAAAAAGAATTGGTCCGTGACACACAAATGCGTCCCAACCCAGTGTTTGGGAACCAGTTCTCTAGGGCAGGGTTCTTCAACGTTTGTGTGATAGAAACCCTTTTTCTCCTTTTTATATTAACCACTTGAACCCTAACGTTCATATTCTGAGAACTTTAGCCAAAATAGCAGATCTACAAGCTCACAACGCCTCGCGCTGCAAGGCGTTGTGAGCTTGTAGATTGGCTATTTTCGGCAAAGAGGTTTGGTGTAGAGGGGAAAAAAAGAGCACAGAGTGATAGGTCAAGTTAATTAAGTATTGACGGTTCAAGTGGTTACATATCTGACACAGATTGACATGAATCCAAAATACACTGATGATTGTGCTGTCAAACGATGAAACTTTATGGAATCTAGGGGTCCCTGCTTCATCTCTCTCTCAGCTAAGGGGTCCTTGGCCTGAAAACGTTGAAGACCCCTGCTCTAGAGCAGTGGTTCTCAGTGGTTCACAGTGGCCCACTCATCTGACCACATCTCATCACAAGTGGTAAGATGGGATGCAGGGGTGTCGCACCACATTCTGGGCCCTGGGTACAAAGATTCACTGCGTTATTTTGTGCTATTGAAAAATAGCAGATAATTAAACAAGCTCACAGCGCGGCACCGAGTGCTGTGCTGCGAGCTTGTAGATCTGCTATTTTTGAAAAAGAAAATCTGCAAGTCTGAAGTAAAAAAAAAAAAAAAAAAAAAAAAAACTATGTTTCTATGTCAGTGGTGCTCAAACTTTTTCATGTGAAGGACCCCCAAAATGATATGTATTTGGCCACGGACCCCCATCTCAAAATATTTAGTTCCAGGGAACAAGATGTTCAGACAAATGTTCGCTTAGAAAATACATATATTCAAAGATTTGCACACATTTTCACAGCTTTTAAAAAATAGCAGATCTACAAGCTCGCCGCGCTGTGAGCTTGTATATCTGCTATTCTTCAATAGCTGAAGTATAAAATAATTAAGGTCCCTCCACCTTGGGCCCTAGTAACTCAGTCCCACTCCCCCCCCGTGACACCCTGTGTGTGTGGGTGGCCACGTGCATTTTCCCAAATCAATTGATTGTGTTTTGGCTCGGATCAATGGAACTAATGTAGTGTACTTTAAGTTCCTATCTATCGGTATCACAATGACAATTCTTACATACATAGTTTAATACCAATGTTATATTATCTATAAAATCGTAGTGTCTTGTCAATTATTTGGGGACCCATTTGCAATATATTTATGGCCCACATTTTGGGAGTCGTTGCTCAAGCCTTCAATTTTGCATGCATTTCTTTGTCTTTTCTTATATTATTCATGCGCTCGTGGGCCAAAAATAGCCTAGAGCAGGGGTTTCCAACATTTTCAGGCCAAGGACTCCATTTGAGAGAGAGATGAAGCAGGGACCCCCACAACCTTTTCATAGATTCCATATAGATTCATTGTTTGACAGTACAATCGTCAGTGTATTTTGGAATCATGTCAATTTGTGTTTTCAGATATTTAACCACTTGACTCGTCAATACTTAATGAACTTGGCCTTTCACTGTACTTAATCTGCTCTTTTTCCCCTCTACACCAAAGCTGCGAGGCGTTGTGAGCTTGTAGATCGGCTATTTTCGGCCAAAGTTCTCAGAATATAGACGCTAGGGTTCAAGTGGTTAATATAAAAAAGGAGAAAGAAAAAGATTTGGAGGACCCCCTGTAGTAACTCTGAGGACCACCTAGGGGTCCTGGACCCCCTGTTGAAGACCCCTGGCCTAAAGACAGTCTCACAACGCGATAGATTGTATACTTTCATAAAGTAGAAATTAAGATTTTAACCTCCACGTCACCACCTCTGTCTCTCCTATATCTTTCTGTGAGAGAGAGCACATAGTGTCCATCCACATAGGAAACCCAGGGGAGAATCCTAGAGCATGTCTTACAGAAGTGAGAAATACTCAAAAGTAGGTCAAACAGTTTCCCCTTCAGTCAGTCCCACAGCGCTTCAGACCCATATTTGATTCCTCTTTCCATTCCTGAATGGCAAATGTGATCCTGAGGTAGCAAACAGTTGCATCCGCTAAATTTTACCCGAGTAATAAATCTGACTTGTTGGGAATTTGCACAAACAGAAATGGCCGTTGCACCATTCCTGTGAAGAAGGGGGAGGGAAAAAAAAGAATATCTGCTCGTAAAATAAATACTGCTTAATGTCACATTTTTATTGAAGCCACATGTTACACCGCAAAGGTCTCCACGGTAACTGAAATGTTTTTATATTGCATAAAACACCCAATAATATCACCTAGTGTGTGTGTGTGTGTGTGTGTGTGTGTGTGTGTGTGTGTGTGTGTGTGTGTGTGTGTGTGTGTGTGTGTGTGTGCGTGTGCGTGCGTGCGTGCGTGCCTGCGTGCGTGCGTGCGTGTGTGTGTGCGTGCCGGAGTGTGTGTGTGCGCGCGCGTGCGTGTGTGTGTGTGCGTGCATGTGAGTGTGTGCGTGAGTGAGTGTGAGTGTGTGTGTGTGTGCGTGTGTGTGTGTGTGTGTGCGCGCATGTGATGCTGCTACAATTTCTAAAAGATACATACGGTGTGGGTCTGTTCATGCCAAAACATCTGCAAAAACAGTCAAGGTGCCGTTTTGAAATCATAATGGTGTGGGATTATAGCTTAATAAGCTCATAGCAAATGTTTTCATTGACCCTGAATGTGTTCTCGGTGGAACATAAATGATTTGCTTTGAGCTTGGTATTTTAAACCATTTAGGCCTAGAATTATTGAATGCTTTAACTATTGAAAAATAGCAGATATACAAGCTCACAGCCCGGCACCGAGTGCCGCGCTGCGAGCTTGTAGATCTACTATTTTTGAAAAATCGGGAAAATTAGAATTTTTACCCTATTCTATAAGTGTCTTTTGAATCCTTCTAAGATTTTTTGAAAAACCTATGTTTCTATGTCAGCAATCTGGCTATAGCCATCGTCAAAGAAAAGGTCCTTTTCACTTAACTGGAGCTCAGTTAGTCTGTTCTTGAGAGATTACTATGTCAGTGGTGCTCAAACCTTTTCATGTGAAGGACCCCCAAAATTATATTTATTTGGCCACGGACCCCCATCTCAAAATATTTAGTTCCAGGGACCACCCAGAAGCAAAATGTGAGTTACAAACGTTCGCTTTGAAAACACATATGTTCAAAGATTCGCACACATTTTCACGACTATAAAAAAATAGCAGCTCTACAAGCCCGCAGCGCGGCACTCGGTGCTGCGCTGTGAGCTTGTATATCTGCTATTTTTAACTGGTTAAAGCGTTCCATAATTCTAGGCCTAAATGGGTTTAAACCACTCCAGATTGCTGCATCATCACTCCAGTGTCTCGCTGCCCAACTCCGTGGACAGTGCTGAATAATTAGGCTGTCACTTCCTCACATGACGACTGACTTTCACTTTGAGATATGGAAATTCAAATTGGAATCATCCGCATCGTTTCACTGCCCAGAATTAGCAGAGAGAGAGTTGAATTCGAAGTGCTATACGCTCTGCCTAAATCATCACCGAGCCCACTCCAAATTAAACAGTTTTACCCCAAACTGTTTCTCCCTCCTTCAAAAGGTTAAAGTGTTTGCCCACTGCAGGTGTCTTGCCCGGCCCAAGCCAAGACTAAAAATGACCCTTTCACGGTGCTACCTCGGACTCCCTGATGCTGCGTAAAGTGCCTCTGTAAAGTTGTAGGCAGGGGCGTCACAAGCGGGGGGGATAAGTGGGACTGCCCAAGGTGGAGGGGCCTTAATTATTGTATACTTTAGCTATTGAAAAATAGCAGATATATAAGCTCACAGCGCGGAGCTTGTAGATCTGCTATTTTTGAAAGGTTGTGAAAATGTGTGCAAATCTTGCTTGTGGGGGGTCCCTGGAACTAAATATTTTGAGATGGGGGTCCATGGCCAAATACATATCATTTTGGAGGTCCTTCACAAGTTCACATGAAAAGGTTTGAGCACCACTGACCATAGAAAAATAGGTTAAAAAAAAAACCTATGAAAGATTTGAAATATTCAAAGACTTTTCACGTTTTTTTCAAAAATAGCAGATCTACAAGCTCGCAGCGCGGCACTCGGTGCCGTGCTGTGAGCTTGTATATCTGCTATTTTTCAATAGTTAAAGCACAAAATAACACGCAAAAATGCATTCCCAGTCTAAATGGGTCAAACCCCCTCCCTCTATGAAGAACATTCATTGGGGGCCCACAGTGAATCCTTGTACCCAGGACCCAGAATTTGGCGGTGACACCCCTGAGCACAGGCTGGAGTGGGAAGTGCATGCAGAGAGTTTGGTCAGCTGCTGCTGCTAAAGATCTCAGGAACTTCACAGGAAATGTTATTTGCGGGTCAACAGAGTTCAGATGACTGTGTGAGTGCTGATGGCTGCTGGGAGTGGTCCTTCTGCTGATGGCCCCGTTCCGCTGTTGTTCAGGTGGCGAACGCTATCGTCACTCCCCCCCCATCTCCAAAGACATGTCGGATGAGATGATCAGTCACCGCATCAACTAGATTTTCTATTTTCGTATCTGTGTTTCCCTAAACGGCTGAAATGACTTGTGTAATGTGCAAGTTGTGCAACATTAGCATAATTGGATCACAGTCGATCACAGTAATGTGGGATCTGCCCACTGCACATATAAAGCTGTGCTGGGCTGAGTCAGAGTCAAGTCATTTCAGCCTGCAGGTTCAGCACTGGAAGCAGATACAGTAGCCTATACCAGGGGTCTTCAATGTTTTCAGGCCAAGGACCCCTTAGTTGTGCGAGAGATGAAGCAAGGACCCCCAGAACCTTTTCATAGATTCTATAGTTTCATCGTTTGACAGCACAATCATCAGTGTATTTTGGATTCATGTCAATTCTTGTTTTCAGATATTTAACCACTTGAACCATCAATACTTAATAAACTTGACCTTTCACTCTGTACTTAGTCCGATTTTTTTCCCTTCTACACCAAAGCTCTTTGCCAAAAATAGCCGATCTACTTGTAGATCGGCTATTTTTGCCTAAAGTTCTCAGAATGTGGACGCTAGGGTTCAAGTATAAAAAAAGGAGAAAAAAAAGTTTCTATCACACAAAGATCTGGAGGACCCCTTGGAGTAACTCTGAGGACCCCCTAGGGGTCCCGGACCCCCTGTTGAAGAACCCTTGGCCTATACTAACTCGCTGCCGAGTGGAGGAGGTTCACAAGCCCAGGCCTTTTCTGCTGACATAGCCACTAGACTGTGACAGCAGCGGGCCAACGGAGGAGGCAGCAGCAGCCAAGTCCAGCACTCTGAACCCTGTCCCCTCAGGAAGGAAGCCCGTGTTTGATGGATCCAAAGACAGGCTTCCTCCTCCGCCGCCGAACTCTGAAGTCCTGCTCTCAGGAAGACATCTAGGGTGTATTATTTGAAACGGAGTGGTCTCTGACAGACATGCCCCACTTGCTCTCGCTTGCTTATTTATACAGTACTAACCTGGGTGATTTTTCTTTCTTTAATTTTTTCCTTCTTTTCCCTCAAACTAGCCCTTACCCGTTCAAAGATATGAGCTCCAAAATGATGTGCAGTGTGTGGGTTATGGGATGTGCACTGTGCACACAGTATATGAGGGATGGAAAGTAACTTTAACTGGTGCTTGCATGATGTAGGAGCATCAATGTAAGAAACCCGTTTCGTTTAATGGCTACAGAGATACTGTCCCCCCCCCCAGCCCGCCCGCCCACCCGCCTGCACACACACCCGCCTGCCTGCACACACACACACACACACACACACACACACACACACACACACACACACACACACACACACACACACACACAGAGAGAGCTGGTTAAACATGTTGCCTCATGCAAGATGCAGAATAGATGTGTCTCATGCTAGATGCAGAATAGATAGTAGATACACCATAAAAATGCTAATATACAGTATATGATTTGTGAAAGTGACAAACGGGCTTCACAGTTATGTTAGGTGTGTTCATATGCTAATGGTGATGCGATTTCAGATCAATTGCTCCAGCCACTGAGGAGAAACGCTGTTTCAGACAGACACTCACTCACTCACTCACTCAGACATTCGCAAAATTATAGTATAGATGACACTTCGGCCGCAGAATACTTTGTTAATATTTGGAATATTTGTAAAATAAATACATAATCAAACACAAGAGCCTACATATTTAAATTCCAAATTCTTGATTGTTAGTTGGGGAGAAATTGCATCAAGGATGTAATTTCTGCTCATGTGAAGTTTAAAGACTTTCAACACTCCCACAACCAACCAAGCATTTGCAGTCAGCTGACCACACAAGGTTTCCGCCCGACAGCGACGACATTTTATTTTTCCTCGAAGTATCGCGATACTACGGCCTGAAGTATCGATACAGTATTGGCAAATAAATTATGGCCATATCGATTATATTGCCCACCCCTAGTGGAGGCTTCAGATTACGGAAGACTTTATTGGGAGTGAATCTGCAGTTCTTACTGCAACGGGGAGTTCATTCCATAGTCTGGGAGCCGGGAGGGAGAAGAGTCTGGGATGTGGAGCGTTGTCTTGTAATAATTAAATTATTGTAGCTTGATTAGTTGTATTGTTATGTTGATTTTAGCACAGGCCTTTATAACTCTGCTTAGACCTGTATTAAAGTGACAAATAAAACTTCTTATTTACTGTATTTGTATGTATGTATTTGTGTATGTTTAACAGCTATATACTTAGTAAAATAGTAGAGCGGACCCGAGGTGACCTGCACTTGCTTCTTTTTCAGGCTACACCAAATCTCTTTGCCAAAAATGGCAGATCTTCAAGCTCACAAAGCGTCGCATTGTGCTGCCTTGTGAGCTTGTAGATCGACATTTTTTGGGAAGTTATTTTAAATCTGTCCAAATGGAGATATTTTCTCAATTTTTCATCATGGAATACTAGGGGGAAATATGTACATATTTATGAATTGTAGTATATATGGGCATTCCCAGAAACAACATCCCTTTTATGCCCATATATGCAGATTTCTGATCATCATTCCTAGGCCCTAACTGGCCCAAGAGTCAGATAAACAGATAAAAAAATATCTTTCTCCATTCAAGTGGATGGTAAGATACAGATAAAAGATATGGGTCACAGATATAGATCAGTATCTTACCATCCACTTGAATGGAAACATATCTGTCACAGATATTTTTTATCAGTATCTTATCTTACCATCCACTTGAATGGCCATCTGGCCAGTGATGTATATCGGACCAGTTACCCATATATTTGGAGACCCCTGCATGATAGTCAACAATGTTATTACAGAACATGCCCATGTATGGGCATTACCAAATATGGGCATTCCCAGATATGTCCTTAATATTGATGACATTGGGACAGGGATCTCCATATATGGGCATAAAACGTATGTTAATTAGCAAAACTAACAGGGGGTCCCCAGAGTTACTACAGGGGGTCCTCCAAATCTTTGAGTGATAGAAACTTTTTTTATATTAACTACTTGAACCCTAGCGTCCATATTCTGAGAACTTTAGCCAAAAATTGCAGATCTACAAGCTTATAGATCGGCTATTTTCGGCAAAGAGCTTTGGTGTAGAGGGGAAAAAGAGCAGACTAAGTACAGAGTGAACGGTCAAGTTTGTTAAGTATTGATGGTTCTAGTGGTTAAAAAAAACACAAATTGACATGAATCCAAAATGCACTGATGATTGTGCTGCCAAACAATGACACTATATGGAATCTATGATAAGGTTGAGGGGGGTCCCTGCTTCATCTCTCTCTCAACTAAGAGGTCCTTGGCCTGAACGTCCTTGGCATTGAAGACCCCTGCTTTAAGGTGGGGGTCCGTGCATGGCCAAATATATCAGTTTGGGGTTCTTTGACGTGAAAATGTTTGAGAAGCACTGGTTCAGTGTTTTGCCATTGGCATGTGATGTAATGGCACTGATGAGTAATGAAGTGACTGATTAGAGGCATCATCAGGGAGCGTGTGTTTGCTGTGTGTGACAGCTCTCCTGTGACATCAGCCTTTCCTCCAGGAGGCTGCGAAGTAAGAAGGGGGGTAGAAATGGAGGTCTGTCTGAATCTCTCTGTAATGAAAAGCTTGGCACCTTCCCCGATGTGTGTACGCATGCGTGTGTGTGTGTGTGTGTGTGTGTGTGTGTGTGTGTGTGTGTGTGGTGTGTGTGTGTGTGTGTGTGTGTGTGTGTGTGTGTGTGTGTACATGTAAGTACTGTACCTGAGTACAATTTCAGGGTAGTTTTAATTTCTTGATGCTCTATACCAGTGGTTCTCAACCTGTGGGTCGGGATTAATTTGGGGGGGGGGGGGGGGGTCCCCAGATGTTTAGCTTAATGTTAACATTCTTTTCTCACTCAACAGTAAGCAGCCCAACATACAGTATAAGTGTATTGAGGGTATCTGCACATTTCTAAAGTGACAATTTGAGGACATTTTAATACCAGTAAGACTCCCTAATCGGGAGATAAGCGACCGTTGGTCGCTTATCTCCACAAATAGGCCAAAAGTTTGTTTTACCAATTATTACACTCTATGTGAACATTTACATCAACAAATCCCAAGTACTATGCAGAACGACCCATTTCAAGTTTTTAATGTACAACAATATTTAGAAAATAGATCTACAAGCTCACAATGCTACGCATTGTCCTCGTCCCTTATATTCCCATAGGTTATATGGAGATCTCAGTGTTTGTCAGTCCTTGTTCATGTATGCCCATATATGGACATCTCTATATCTACTGTAACAGTCCTTGTCCCTTTATGCCCATAGATGGAGATCTCTTAACTGTAAGTCCTTGTCCCTTTTATGCCCATATATGGATATTCCTGATGTCATCAGTATATGAACATATATGGGCTTTCTGATATGCCCATATATGGAGATCTCTTAACTGTAAGCCCTTGTCCCTTTTATGCCCATATATGGATATCCCTGATGTCATCCGTATATGCCCATATATGGGCTTTCTAATATGCCCATATATGGAGATCTCTGTATCTCCATATATGGGTATAAAAGGATACTTCAGGTCTGACATCAGGTTTGTTTATATTGGGTTGCTAGGTTTGACATCACAAACTCCATGGGCCATCTGACCTAGAAATCTATATTTGGGCATAGATGACTCATCGTGACCTCATCATGATTTCAATCGCTATAAAAGGACTCTCAGTGACATACACTCTCCACAGATAAAGCAGTCAACCAGCCTACCAGTCAACCCATTCTTTGATTACTTTGTACAACTAGATTAACTTTTCAATGGCATCCCCACTGGAATTGACCGAAATGTACGACAGACAATGCCGGTCTTATATAGGGGTCATTTGTGTACGGTGTGATGTCATACTGATGTCAGCAGTGTGATGTCATACTGATGCGGAGATATGAGCAGGGCAAAGGTGTGACGTGTGACGTGTGACTCAGGGACGGACGGCCGGTGGAGGTTTTGATACTAAACTGCGACCTTACGGTCGCAACAACTATACATCTAAAATGATAAATTAAACATTGGCCATATATTAGAGGAATAAATTGTGAAAATAGCTGATCTACATGCTCACAACGCCTCGCGTTGCAAGGCGTTTTGAGCATGTAGATCTGCTATTTTCACAATAAAACCGTGTTATACAAAATGTACTGCCTCAACTCTTAGTGCTCGTCAGGGTGGGGGGTCCCCAGTTAAAATATGATTATTTTGGGGGTTGCGGCCTGAAAAGGTTGAGAACCACTGCTCTATACTGCTACTCTACTACATCTCAGAGGCATTACAAATATTTAAAAACTTTTGGTTACTGTAGTTCCTTTGCAGTCGTAGAGAACATACCAATTAAGTCCTACAGTATATTCATACTTCACTGCTTTTCGAAAAAAGCAGACAACATGTAGCATGCATTGTGAGCTTTTAAATTCTATTTTCTATTAAAAGAAAAGAGAAGAAATTGAACGCAGGACTACTATACTTTTACTCAAGTAAAAAACAACAACCTTTGAGTACTTCTTCCACCACTGGCACACGCGTGCCTGTGTGTGTTCCCCCTCTGCGGCGGCGTGACATCACCGCCGCACTCATCATGTCTCAGCTCCATAGAATGCTGCGTCGGGCCCACGTCGCGCACACGCAGACCACAGCGGCGCCAGTTTGCGGCGGATGGTTTTCATGTCACGTTCATATAAATGAGTGGTAACGTGGTCTGACTCCACTCTGTGCCACTGAACCCCAGGCAGTCAAGTCGTGGTTTTAACTTACTCAGTTACCCCAGGATTCCTATACCCTCACACAGGGGTGTCGCACCACATTCTGGGCCCTGGGTACAGTTTGCAGTTTACAGTTTAGGCATTTAGCAGATGCTTTTAATCCAAAGTGACTTACAATAAGCAGATAAAACATCACAATAATAAACAAGATAATTTGTCAGTACATCAACAGCAATATGACAAATGCAAATGGATATCTATCTATCTAGAAAACTAAATAATCAGTCAAGAAAAAGGTTCCAAAAACCTAAAAACAAATGCTAACTTGCTTCATGTACAGGTATGGTCATTGAGTGTTTCAGTAGTGCTAAGGGTACAAGGATTCAGTGCGGGCCTCCATGAATGCTCCTCATAGGGGGAGGGGGTTTAACCCATTTAGACTGGGAACGCATTATTACGCGTTATTTTGTGCTTTAACTATTTGAAAATGGCAGATCTACAAGCTCACAGTGCGGCACCGAGTGCCGCGCTGCGAGCTTGTAGATCTGCTATTTTTGAAAAATCTTGAATTTTTTTGAAAGACTTATGTTTCTATGTCAGTGGTGCTCAAACTTTTTTTCTTTTTGTGAAGGACCCCCAAAATGATATGTATTTGGCCACAGACCCCCATCTAAAAATATTTTGTTCCAGGGACCCCCCAGAAGCAAGATTTAAGTGACAAATGTTTGCTTGAAAAATAAATATATTCAAAGATTTGCACACATTTTCACGACTTTTCAAAAATAGCAGATCTACAAGCTTGCAGTGCGGCACTCCGTGCTGCGCTGTGAGCTTGTAGATCTGCTATTTTTCAATAGCTAAAGTATATAAAATATTTAAGGCCCCTGCACCTTGGGCCCTAGACCCACTTTTCACCCCCTTGTGACGCCCCTGCCCTCATATGAAAAATACACATTTTACTTCAGTGACAACCAATCACTCTGTGTGAGGCTGCATGGGTTATGTGTGTTATGTGTGTGCGTCGCTGAGCACTTCTCCAGATGTGGATCTAGTGTGTGGTCATCGTTTGTGCATAATGTGTGTGATTGATGTGTGTATGTCTGTATTTGTTTGCGTGTGCATGTGTGTGTGTGTGTGTGTGTGTGTGTGTGTGTGTGTGTGTGTGTGTGTGTGTGTGTGTGTGTGTGCGTGCGTGCGTGCGTGCGTGCGTGCGTGCGTGCGTGCGTGCGTGTGTGTTTTCCCTCCTGTATCCTACAGTATGTGTAAAGCTTGAATGTCAGGTGTGCATATATACACTGTCCCCCTGCATGCATGCATGCATGCACGCACGCACATGACATGCGCGCGTGGCCACGCGCGCATGTGTGTGTGTTGTGTGTGTGCATGCGTGTGTTTCCAGGCATGTGCGCAGTCCGTCAAGCCCCCCTGGTCGGTCAATGCAGCCAGTGTTGCAGTGCTTTAAGCACAGCGGACTCATTCATGGAGCTCCGGCCCCTCTTCTGTAGCAGTTTGTGTAAACACTCACACAGCCTATAAGCCAGCCCCGCTGGGAGCGGGAAGTGTGACTTTCTCTGTTGACGGATGGGAAGGAAGCGAGCAGAGTAGCGCCGTTAGTCTTGGCTCATCTGCCCCCGGCTCTCTCTGGTCACACACACACACACACACACACGCAGCGCACGGTTGGTGTTGGCTCGACCCGGACGCCCCGGTCGCCCACCGGAACGAGAGAGCGTGCACGCGCGAGAGAGAGAGAGAGAGGGAGAGTTGGAGAGAGATTGATAGACTGCGGACGGCACAGAGCACACTGCGCTGAAACGCGACACCGGGGGAAAGGTATTTCTTAGGTGGTTGCGAGGGCCCCGGGTATGCGCTGCACAAATAAGGTCAGAGGTTGAATCAGACAGAGTTTCC
>NC_137811.1:58574194-58584194 GCF_963921795.1 Nannobrachium achirus
CAATTGGGTATGGGTCAATTTAGACCCCCATAAAGGAACCCACAGAGTCCCTGGAATCCACTTTGAGAACCACTGCTGTAGCCAACATGTGGTTCTGTACCCAGAACACTTTCCTTTAATATATTTGTACATTATAAATATGTTTTTAATCAGTACAGGTAGTACAGTCAAGGTTATGCTAAAAGGATAACGCAACTAGAAAAGTGTGCTCCTCAGAGCACAGGTCTCCACCAGGCAGGTTGTCTACCTAAACTTTGGCCATTGCCACTTGGAATGGGATCTGAAAATATACAAAATTATACATCTTGATCACATGCATGATCCTAGAGATGTGTGTGAGTTTTGGACAAAGTCTATAGGAGTAGTGAGTGTTTTGAAGAAAACCCACAATGGCAGAAAATGTAATCTGTCACAAACAGTTGCGTCATGATCCAAGGAATCCAGGGAATGGACCTATGTTGATTGTACGACCTGCGGTTCAAGAGTTACAAGCCAAAATCTTAAGTAGGCTGTTCGCTGTTGTAACGCCACCATGAGAAGATGTGAACAATTTGGGATGGAGATTCTTCCTTGGCTTAATTAGTGGGAAGGTGCGTGCAAAGTTTCCCAGCAATGGGGTGCCATTTGCCGCAAAAGTTTTGCGGCAATAGTATACCAAGACTCTGATTGCCCTGAGTGCCGTCACCTGTGAGGAGGACCAGCTGAGCCTGGTTGGGTGATGAGCTCCAGAGGCTCAGTCAGGGACGTGCTGGACCCCTGATTCAGCCCGGGAAAAAGAGTTGGAGAGGCCCTCATTGCGCGCTATAGAGAGAGATCTCTCTCCATAGCGCTGCTTCAAAGATTTGCCATTTCAGATCATGACAAGTGACAAGCCAGTGGGCCAATTACATGAGTTATTTTTCGTCGTTGTCGGGTGGAAACCTTGTATGTCCAAAACCGTTTGTTTTGTATTTATCATTTAATAAATTAATTAAACTAGTGAAAACAGCCGATCTACAAGCACACAACGCCTCGCACCGCGAGGCGTTGTGTGCTTGTAGATCTGCTTGTAGATCTGCTTTGCGTTTCGAAAGAATTTACACATTTGAAACTTGGAGACACAAGGTTTCTGCCCAACAGTGACGATTTACTTTGTTGGCTGCCCAGCCCCCAAAATGGAACGAAGGCCGACATTTAATTTAATTTTTTTCCCTAATGGCCGGCCGGGAATGAACCGGCCGTTCGGGAGTTGGCCCGCTTTTCCCAATGGCCAGCACGTCCCTGGGCTCTGTACACTGTGTCCTTGTGTTTGCTCAGAGTTGGATCTTGGGTCTATGTAAAAGTACTGTCTGTGTTTGACTTGTAGTTGTTGTCCTGTGTCGTTCGTTAAGTCAATGTGATCCTCATCGCCTGCCTTTGTTAGAGTTTTGAGTTCCTGCTCTTGGGTCCAAACACCAGTTCCTGATACTGTTGGTTCCCTGATCCCACTTTGAGAACCACAGCTTTATGTTAATCCTGAACATTAACTCTTGAGTGTCAAAGAATTGTCCATATTTATACTCTAAATAGGTAAATGAGCACTCAGAATTTGACTGTGGTCTTTTGAGTTTTTGATTCTAAAATGCATTTACAATTCCATGAGTTGCCTTCTATCATCTATCATGCCTTGTTGGCTTCACAGAAGTAATTGAAATTGAGGAACGAAACAAAGTCTGTTTAACTGAAGTTGGTATTTAACAGCCAATGGACAAAATTTTTCACATTGTGCTTTTGGAATACCAGAATCTGACTAACTTAGACCAACATTCACAGACCTGTTCCCAGGTTCATAGGCTGAATATTTTGCATATTTGACATAGGATCACTTTCACCACAGTTATTTTATTGAACTGGGATTAACCATTAGACGTGGATGAATACAAAAACCAAAGACACACAAATTCAGACTTGTTGATAAGAGCAATCAAAATGTGGGGTGGTGCAGATCAAATCCAGCGCTATTTGTCAGTGTTAAACAGTGAGGAATGCGGGCCAGTGATTTAGGCCCAGTCATTCCCGGCACAGAGACTGCGGGGGCCGCGCTCGTCCCAGCTCTCTGCCTTCCCTCAGGCTCCGCTGCCTGCTCACAAGGGGGGCTGCCCGGTCCAACTGCACCAGCCAGTTCCCAGGCTGTGTTTACATCCAGACTAGGGGATGACAGGTGGGCTAAACACAGCTCCAAACAGGGGGATTTTCTCATGCAAACACAGCGACTGCAAATGTGCGAGGGGAGGATGGATGTTGCTGGTACAAAGGGGAGAGTTTCTCTTGAGGAGATGGCCCGATAGCGTCCGCCTCGCACACATCCATAACTGCACACGTCACATTTGGTCTTTCACATGTATATATACACACACCCAGAAATTCACACCTCATCTAAAAATGTCCAAATATTTCGGCTGGCAAGGGGAATTCTGTCCTTCACAGTGATGAATATCCCGGGGATTTCTCCTATTTTTACACTGGAAATGGCTGCCAAGACTTAAAAACACTGTGTGGAGGGCTGATTTGTAACCCGGGCACCCACGCTGGTCAGAGTGCAGACCTCCACTCTGAACCTCTCTACAATGGCTGAGAAACAACTGGGCGAAAGTTTCAAAATCTCTATGCAGATTTTCCTCAACTGCTCAAATCTGCCCTTTCCAACTCCATCTACCTCCCTTACAAACTCTCTCTCTCTCTCTCTCTCTCTCTCTCTCTCTCTCACTCACTCTCATTCTCTCTTTCCTTCCCTCTCTCAATCCCTCGTTCTCTCTGAGTTTGTGTCTGAATTCCCAGGCCCCTAGCAGCAGATCTCAGTAAAGCAGCAGGAGTAGTGTTTTACACATTAGTCCGTGATGGGCCAACATAAACACACGCTTATGAAGGACAGCAGAATAACAGCACTCTGTCCGGCATCTGTTTCCGCTCCTGCTGCTCCTCCCAGACCTGGCCAGTCGATCAGGGAAGCGGATCGCAGTCTGCTAGACCCAAGGAACTGAACCCGGGACGCTCTCCTGAGATCGGCCCGCTATTGTATTCTTCGTTGCCTTTGAGCTGATGTGTCAGGAATACGAGGATTGCTGAACATGCATGGTGCTTTCTCGCCCGCAGATCTTGGGACACAAAGACCTCACGTCCCCCACGCAGCGCTACATCGACAGCAAGGTGGTGCGCACGCGCACGGAGGGGGAGTGGCTGTCCTTTGACGTGACAGAGGCAGTCAGCGAATGGTTGAATCATAGAGGTAATCGTTGTAGCATGCAGATTGTGGCATTCTTAACATAGCATATTGCTGATAACAAACGACAACAGAAATCCTTTCCCTCCATGTCTTCAGATGATGGACTAACAGCCCTCTATTTCTTCCCACAGACAGAAATAGTGGATTCAAGATTAGCTTGCACTGTCCGTGCTGCACGTTTGTACCATCCAACAACTACATCATCCCCAACAAGAGCGAAGAGCTGGAGGCACGATTTGCAGGTTATTTGATAAAATATTGATGAATTCACAAATTGAATGTGAAGCAATTACTCCATAAACAGTCTGTTTTTGTAGTAAATAGTTGATTGTTAACTATATACTGTATCTTCAAGCCTGATATATACTGTACTTTGCTGTGCGCTGGTCTCTATTATCGGTGCATGACACCACGCATGACACCAGGCAGTACAGCGGAGTATAAGAAGTTTAAAGAACGGGTACACATTATTGTGTATCATTATTTTATGCTTTAACTATTGAGAAATAGCAGATATACAAGCTAACAGCGCGGCACCGAGTGCCGCACTGCGAGCTTGTAGATCTGCTATTTTTGAAAATCTTTGAAAATTAGAATTTTGACCCGATTCTATAAGTGTCTTTTGAATCCTTCTAATGTTTTTTGAAAAACCAAAGTTTCTATGTCAGCAATCTGGCCAGCCATCGTCAAAGAAAAGGTCCTTTTCACTGAACTGGAGCTCAGTTAGTCTGTTCTTGAGAGACTACTATACTATGTCAGTGGTTCTCAAACCTTTTCATGTGAAGGACCCCCAAAATGAAATGTATTTGGCCATGGACCCCCATCTCAAAATATTTAGTTCCAGGGACCCCCCAGAAGCAAAATTTGAGTTACAAACGTTCGCTTCAAAAATACATATACCTGTATTCAAAGATTTCACAGTTTTCACGACTTTTAAAAAATAGCAGATCTACAAGCTTGCACTCGGTGCCGCGCTGTGAGCTTGTATATCTGCTATGTTTCACTGGTTAAAGCATTGAATAATTCTAGGCCTGAATGGGTTAAGAACTATCTTTAAATGTTAATACATCGATAAATCCACATTATTCCACATCACGTTGTGATATTTACAGTATGTGCACGTGGCTTATCTGTGTGTTGAATGCTGCAGGTATCGACGACAGCTTCATCCACGGCGGGGACCTAAAGGTGTTTAAGAAGCGCCGCCACAGCGCTCAGGCCCCGCACCTGCTCCTCATGCTGCTGCCGTCCTACCGCCTGGAGTCACAGTCACAGTCACAGCACAAGAGCCACCGCTCCAAGAGGGCCCTGGACGCCGCGTACTGCTCCAGGTACTGGCTCACACTCACACTAGGGCATTCACCGAATAGTCGAATATTCGACTATTCGAATATCAAAGTCACTATTCGACGTTGTTCACCCAAGTAGAATATTCGCTTTTTTTTTTTTTTTTCTCTTTAAAAAATATATAGTTTATAAAGCTTGGCTAGATAGGAAGTCATAAGAATGAGTTGTTGTCAATGCCCCTGGTGGATGAATTTGTTAATGCTCTATACCAGGGGTTCTCAAACCTTTTTAGGCTGTGACCCCCAAAATAAACATAATTTGAACTGGGGACCCCCACCCTGACAAGCACTTGGAATTGTAGGCATTACATTTAATGTGACTATGTTCCGCAGATAAATATTGTGAAAATATCTTCACAATGTTCGCCACTCAAATATTCGACTATTCGAATACTTTGAGGTCGAATAATTTGAATACTAAAAATCACTATTCGTGAATGCCCTAACTCACACATGTTATTTTAGTCATGAACACACACATTCGATTTAACCATGTATTGCATTAACTCATTCCCTGCCAGGCCCGATAGTCCCGAGATTATTCCAATGTCTTTCCCCGCCAGGCCCGATAGTCCCGAGAATTAAAAAAAAAAATAATAATAATAATAATTTGACCCCAAAAAATGGAGTAGGCATGATAGCAATCGCGAAATTGCATGTTTAACCCCCATAGCAACCCCATCTTTCAAGCATGGCAGCCATTTTGGCAGCCATCTTTGTTAAACATAGTGGCTGTTATCTCATGAATGCCTGAACGGATTTCCATTTGGATTTTTTTGTTTGAAAGCTGTGAGCAATGTGGACACACGTGGTGCATTATCTAGGCATGGGTGTGCATGATCCGTGCACACCCAATTACATGGAAGTCTATGGAGACGAATGGCAGGTGGGAGTACGGAGGTATGTTAAAATGGCGGTCAATGTGTTAATAGATTACAGTTAATCTTGGCGTTAAGGACTCCGCGTTCAGAGATGTTCCCTGAATTTTGTTTGCTACAGTAAGCAAAATCTAAGCAAGACCCCATTAGGATACCAGTAAGACTCCCTAATGGGGAGATAGTGACCGTCACGTCTCATGCACAAACTTTGTGCAAGGCAATCGTAGCCAATCAGGAGGGAATATGGGAGATGGGACAGGACTTCAGAGATACTGTGTACCGCTTTGCGTGATTTTAGGCCAAGAAATTGTAGGAGCAGTATCCAAAAATGTGTTTTGTGTTTCAATAACTTTTTTTTTTTTTTCAATTATTTAAAAAGAAAAAGGTCCACTGTAGTATTGTGGACCGTGCTGAAGTGAACTGTGGTTCATAACTCTGTGCCAGCGAGTCATTTTGTTTTATTTTATTTTATATATTGCATAGATTTTTTGTCTGTTGCTGTTTGTAGTCATGGAAGCTAGTTCCCACCTGATTTTGTGTGGGAGTTTGGCTGCTTTAGACCGTACTGAATAACTGCTAGCTTTCATAACGTCTTCAGACTAGGATCTAAGACTAAGATGTAGAGGTCATTGGGTTTGTTGTATATGGCTGAACGAAACCAGCGTCCTTCTGGAAGAAACTGTGCAGGAGGTGTGCTTAGCCAGCACTGAGTCTCTTGTTATAGTAGACCCCCTGGTCCCCAAAACCCCCAAATACAAACACGCTTGTCCCGATGATGGTGGCAGAGTCACATTGTGAAGCATGCAGGTGGCTGTAAATCACATTGGATTTGAGCATCGCTCAGAGAAACTCCTGACTCCTAAGGTGTGCGTTGTAGCACATTAGTTCAGTGGCACAAAATGTCACGCAAGGTTCGTCTAATCCGCGATCAGTTGGTTGGCCAATCACAGAGGCCGATGACTGTTGATCTCCTAATATGGCAATGCTGACAAATAAATGTCAAAGTAAGATGCTACGGGCAGCTGGAATTGTTGGTGAAAGTTGTTTATTTGATGACTCATCATTTTAAAGTACTGGGGTTTGATGATGATATTGTAGGATACGTAGAAGAATACCCAATGGCGTTAATCCAACTGACTGTCATTGGGTTGAACGTCAACAAGTAATTAAACTCATTAACCCTGATGTCCCTATTTTGGGCGTGTCATCATAGGCAAAAAAAAAATAGTGTTCAAAACTGGTGGATGATGTTGTGAACTTGTGATTGGCTATTTCTGCTCTTTCTGGAAAATGTTGAAAGTATAAAATGGTGCTTAAGTGGTTAATGTAGGGCAGGGGTCTTCGTTTTCAGGCCAAGGACCCCTTAGTTGAGAGAGAGAGATGAAGCAGGGACCCCCATAACCTTCTCATAGATTCCATATAGTTTCATTGTTTGACAGCCCAATCATCAGTGTATTTTGGATTCATGTAAATGTGTGTTTTCAGATATTTAACCACTTGAACCGTCAATACTTAATAAACTTGACCTTTCACTCTGCAATTAGTCGTCTCTTTTTCCCCTCTACACCAAAGCTTTTTGGCTAAAGTTCTCAGAATATAAGGACACTAGGGATCAATGGTTAATATAAAAAAGAAGAAAGAAGTTTCTGCCACACAAAGATTTGGAGGACCCCCTATAGTAGCTCTGAGGACCCCGTCCCGGACCCCCTGTTGAAGACCCTTGATGTAGGGAACACAGCTTTAAGCATCTGTGTTCAGCAGGAAGGTCATGGAGGTCATGACCACAGTTATAAAAAGCTAGATACCTCATCCGCCGCTGCAGTTCATTGGCGCGACTGGTAGAACAGGACTGGCGGAAGTGTGGAAGGCACTCTGCCACTCAAATTGACTACTGACCAATCACAGTGTCTCTTTTCCGGGAATTAAAAGGAGCTTTAAAAACGTCTCTGATTGGCCTACCGAACTCCCCCTTCTGTGACGTACAAGGAAGCGTCCTTCAGACTTTTTCACTCCCAGCACCTTATATTTATAGCATATCGTCGTTGTCGGGTGGAAACCGTCCAAAATGTCCAAAACCGTTTGTTTTGTATTTATCATCTATAAAATGTACTAAACTAGTGAAAACCGCAGATCTACAAGCACACAACGCCTCGCATCGCGAGGCGTTGTGTGCTTATAGATTGGCTGTTTTCACTAGTTTTGTGCGACAGTCTTTACCAGAAGATGTACACATTTGAAACTTGGAGATACAAGGTTTCTGCCCGACAGTGACGATATTTTAGTGATTATGTTGCGAGGAAAACGTTGAGATAATAGCCATTTTGGTTAGAACTGACTGAAAATAACTTTGTACTTCATGTTTAAAATGATACTAAATATTTTTTCAAGTGTCCAAATAAATTCCAAATATTATCAAGTGATCTCGCGGCACCCCTGGACTGCTGTCACGGCACCCCAGGGTGCCCCGTCACCCACTTTGAAAACCCCTGGTCTACCTTTCTAAGTCTATGGTCATGACGGCAGCAGGACAGGAAGTTCATGGAGGTCATGGAGGTCATGGCGGCCATGGCAGCCTCAGTTTGACCTTCTGCCCCTCAAATGATAATGTCCTGAGGTCACAAGGTATTTAAACGCCACTGTCTTTCTTTGAGATTCTGAATCCTTAACTCCCCCTTATTCCCCATGCCCATCTTCAAATGAGTCTAGTGACCTTTTGACTCTGCATACATTGATCATTTGTAAATACATGTGTTTTTTTCCCCCACTCTTATTCATTTTTCATGACAACAAATTTCTACAGGTCACACTACACTACAGGTATAGGAAACATACTAAATATTAGTTTAGTTCAGTGGATCTCAAATTATCACCTCAGTGCCCCCCTTTCAAAGATATTGCTTCCAGCACCCCCCACTGTTCTCTGAACGCCCCCCTGGGGGGCTGTACCGCCCCGTTGAGAAACACTAGTGTACACGATTGGTCATATATTCACGTGTTTCTGTATAAGTGGTTATCGCACCAGAGAGAATCTTTGTGTGTTGCAGGACGCGAGCAATAGCCTTGTGACTGGACTGAACTTTTGCATCTTTTAACCATATTACTAGCTCTTTCTCTTTTTTCACTAAGCCAAGCCAAGCCCATTTCCATTTATTTCTGACTTTCTTCTCAGCGGCAGTTATGATAAAAGTTTCAAACATCAATGTCTTGCAGATTTCCCATGATTTCATCGTTTGGGGGCTGTCATAATGACGATCACCTTCAATTACCCTCAATTCCATGCTGTATTCAATTTAGTCAGAATGACAGGAGTAGGCTACAAAAGTTCTTACTGTGGCAGCTTACTTGACAACTGGCTTGTATCAACCTAAATAAAATATTGACTAGGCTTATTTGAAAATAAGTTACATTGATAATAGCCAATCATTTCTATTTTGTTCTGTCTGGTTCTGTCTGCCTGTTGATTAACCTTCAGCAGGGAGGCGTGGCATGGAGCCAGCCAAATCTACAAGTGATATACGTTGTAAACTGTTTGGCTGGGGGAACCATCATGATTTGTAGATCACTAGACTAGCCAGTATACTGTAGCAGGGTTTCCCAATTAGTTTTCCCCAAGGGCCGAATTATGTCTAGGGTACCAAGCCGAGGGCCACAACATTGCAGGGGGCGACGGTGGTGTTCCGGCTACTCCAGCGACAGTTCAGATATCGTCGTTGTCGGGTGAAAATCTTGTATGTCCAAAACCGTTCGTTTTGCATTTATCATTTTAAAAATGATTTAAACTAGTGAAAACAGCCGATCTACAAGCACACAACGCCTCGCGATGCGAGGCGTTGTGTGCTTGTAGATCTGCTGTTTTCACTACTTTTGTGCGACAGCCTTGTATGATGAAGCAGGGCTTTACTTTGCGAAAGAACAAACACATTTGGAGATACAAGGTTTCCACCCGACAACGAGGATATACTAGTGTTGTTGCTGCTCTTATACCACCATTATTACTGGGGTTGGTGGGGGCCAGACAGTAGCCCCCCGCGGGCCGCAAATCGCCCACGGGCCGCCTATTGGGGAACCCTGCAGTATAGGCTGCGTTTGACGATTGAGGTCAACTATAGGCCATGTTGTCCACGCTGTAGTGCTGCAGACCCCACCCACCCTTTTTTACACCGTTCTCATAAATGGCCTCTATGGAATCCAAAGGATGGAAATCCGTCATGGTGACAGAGAACTTTAATCCATGTGTATGTAGTACGTACAGTATGCACATATCGTTGCTGTCGGGCAGAAACCTCTTACTGTATATCCATATGTTAACTTTTTGTGTTTTTTTTTCTCTTAAATGAATGCCCTACTTGATCATACTACAGCGTCACACCAAAGCACCGAAAGAGCAGATCCACAAGCTCATACTTTTGCTATTTTTGAATTTGAATCCTTAAAAGTATGTTGTGGAGATTTCCAACCGACAGAGACGGTATACAGTAGGCCTACATTTAAACAGCGTTGGGCTTGTTACCGTATTATTACTTATTACTACTTCC
>NC_137811.1:58586694-58596694 GCF_963921795.1 Nannobrachium achirus
GTCTATAAAAGTGGATTAGAGTGAATCTTCGTCAGTCGTATAAAAAAGAAAAAAAAAAAAAAAAAACATTCTGTCCCTTCGGCAGTTTACAGTTGTGTACGTTTTTTTATAGAAGCTTGAAAAATACCCCAGAGGAGAAAGAATAACCATGCCAGTTAGATATTTCTGTGCCATGTAAGTCTCAAAGACATATTTAGAAACATCTGATGTGGTGATAGCACACAGTAAAATCCAGAGCACTAATTTAAAGGCTAAGAAAAAATATGATAATAAAAAATAACTCTATATTCTGATATTAATCATATTGCTATAGTGTGTTCAAGTCTATCCAGCTCTTTAGAAAACAGAAAATGCATTTTCAGATCGGTATGCTAATCAGGAGAGAGATCTCAAGTGAAACAAAGAAAATGTGTAAACAATATTGGAACTGGAGCACTAAAACATTGAAGCTGATAAATGGGTACTCTCTCCTGATTGGCGGAAATTGGCAACCCACCTGAAAATGTTTTTTTTTTTGTTTATCAAGCTGGATAGAAGGGTGCAGTACCCCTCTTACAAAACAAACATTTTATCGTCACTGTCGGGCAGAAGCCTTGTATCTCCAAGTTTAAAATGTTTATGTTTTTCGTAAACTAAAGTCCTGCTTCATCATACAAGACCATCGCACAAAACTAGTGAAAACCTAACAAACCTAACAAAAAAGGAAGGTTTTGGACATACAAGATTTCCCACCCGACAACGACGATATGATTTCTATCAGAATATAGAGCTTTATCCTTTTAACAAAACAACTTTTTGTTTTAACCAAAAAAATATCACTTACATCACCTTTAACTCTGAAAGTGTAAGACGTGAGTGACGCATTAGGAGGTCTGGATTTTGCTGTGCAGGCTATGTCTTTTTCACTTCTGGAGCGAATACCCATTGACCGTGTTCCTGACATGCAGCGTTGAACAGCCCGATGTGTGTCCTTGAATCGCGTTTGGCTCTGTTTACCCTGTGCACTGAGTCTCAACCTGTTGAAAACCCAAAAGGCGGTGATTAATGGAGAACAACTAGATGTTTTCCACACTTAGGTAAGAGGAGTGATGAACTTCTTTAGAGAAAGGACAAGTTGAGAACATAGTGATGTCATCTCATGCAATCACCACGTCCAGAGATCCACTCGATAGGCGGTATGTGGGAAGGTTTTGGGGATGGATGAAGGAGGTCGCTGTCTTTTCGCTAAGCGATACGATGATGTTTGGGATAGATATTGCAGACGATTAGTACAACGATGGATTACAGAAGGTGTTGATGAAGAGGGAGATATGGACTCGTTCAAAAACAAACGCTCTTAGAGCCAAAAAAAATGAAACCTACCCACGTGTAATAGATTTTTCAGCGTATCCGGTCTAGTCTGTCAACTCAATCGACATTGCCGTTGTTGGTGCTTTTTGACGTCAGTGTTGCTGTCTTCGTGCGAGCGTCAGCAAGCTTTGGTATCACCCGCAAGCCTTTCACAAAGTGTAAAGCTGTCTTTCAGTCATCGGTTTCTGTCCCTTTATTAAAAAATAAATTGCACTGAGGCTATTTTAATTCTCCTTTTTCGTACATTTTGTTTTTCTCGTTTGGTCACATGTCCCCCCCTCCCCCCCTCCCCCCCCAACCCTTACCAAATAAGGAGTAGTGACTTAGGTGACATGATCCCGCCCCCCTTTTGGGCACTAGCACCAGTGGACTTCCTGAATAGCAGGAAGGAGAACAAGGCACCAATGTTGTTGTCATGATAGAGCTGTTGTTGTTTTTTTTTATGATGATGTTGTTGTTTTTTTCTTTCTTTCTGTTGTTATGATGATGATGATGTTGACCCACTACGGTGTATCGTAACGCAACGTTGTTGTGGTGCTCTAGTGGTAAATAAATTATTTAAGTTACAAGGGACCACCGGTTGTATGTCTGTTTTGTACCACGTTTAAGTTGTGCCGCGTTACCTAATACCACTGGCGTACTGTAATACTGTTTTATAATGCGTTCCTCATGTCTTCAAAAGAAGCAGCGCTGAAGCTACACTTTGATCCCTCGCTAATGTCTCCTTATGCTGTACACTTGTTATCCCCGTTTTCTTTCTCTTTCTTTCGCTCGCCCGCTGTGGAAAGCCACAAAGACAAATAAGAGGCTCATGTTTCGAGCATTTTGTAATACATTCATGTGTCATAATATGATATTCCATCAAAGGGGCAAACGAGAGGATACACCCGAGTGGGAGAATCAAAGGGAGTCTGCAGCGTGTAAGACAGAGTAGAGGAGGGGATGATAGAGGCAGTGGTGGAAAGTCACTAATTACATTTACACAAGTACTGTTACTTTAGTTGAGTATTTCCGATTTTCTATACTTTTACTTCTAACTCCACTACATCTCAGAGGCAAATATTGTACTTTTACTCCACTACAATTATTTGGAAACTTTAGTAACTAGTTATTTTTTTTAGATTTTGATTATGATTATTACAAAACATACATTAACCACTTCAGCCCTATATACATTTCGGCCATTTGAAAATAGCAGATCTACATAAGGTGCTTGTAGACCTGCTATTCTCAAAAGGTTTTTTATCCATTTGAAAACTTGTGAACTGGGTGGCGTTGGTGTGGGAGTTTTTCGTTTTGACAGTTCGAGCTCTGGAATGAGGCTTTCCATGGCGTTGTGTGAAGGATTAGGCCTGCACGGTGGACCGGTGATAAATAATCACGGTGGTGGTCTCGGGACCCTGGGTGGTGGTTCCTCCTGGCCAGGGGAGGGAGGGATGCTGGAAGACCATGCAGAGAGCCTGGCACCGGCCTTGAGTCACGATCCGCGGACGGACCTCCACGAAAAACTTTGGTTTCAACATCTCAGCTGGAAGCAATCGAGCTGTGTCATCATCAGCATCATCTGGGCCCTCTCAGCCAAGGGTCATCTGTGATGATCGCGCCGAGCAAGGCTGCGCAATCGGGGTCGCAGCCCCAGCGACACGGCTCCCCGCAAACGCCATTACATCTTTGTTCCCCTCGCTTCTTATACGGCAGTGTTGTTTTTGACGGCAGATTTTGATTTCGTTTTAGTCATAGTCTTTTGAATAAAATGTCATTTAGTTTTAGTCATAATTTAGTCACCTGAAAAGTTTTAGTTTTAGTCGACTAGTTGATTTAGTCAACTGAAATGTATTTTTGGCAGGCCTTGATGGCATCATAATGATTTTACACTTGGTTGTGTGCTGAAAATAGCAGATCTACAAGCTCACAACGCGTCGCGCTGTTACGCGTTGTGGGCTTGTAGATCTGCTATTTTCAGAACGCAATATCTGAGAGCAACCAAACATAAAATTACTCTCTTCTCCACTAGTCCCTCCCTAACGTTTTAGTCTAGTTTTTATTTTGTTGATGAAATTGTCAATATATTTAGTCTTAGTTTTAGTCGACGAAATCAACACTGTAAACTGGCCCTGACTTGGCTCTGCATGTACTTGGACTGCTTTTTTCCCCATCTACACCAAATCTCTGGTCAGAAAGCAATAACGTGTTGTGAGCTTTTAGTAATCTATTTTTGGCTAATAAATGTGCCCCCGGGATTGGATGCTGGGGTTCAAGTGGTTAAGTGATTCAGATGGAGGCCACACAGTTGAAGACATAAGTGGCTCCCCAGCAGATGTAATGAAGTCACAGGTTGCCACGCTGTGAGACGCAGTGAACTGCATCAAGGCCATCAAGCTGTTCCTCCCCTCTATAGGTCTTATAGCCCAGTTACCATCAGGCTGTTCCTCCCCTCTAGGTCTTATAGCCCAGTTACCATCAGGCTGTTCCTCCCCTCTAGGTCTTAAGGTGCCTCCACACTGAAAATACTACAGGAGACTTGTTCAAACTGTTCACAGACTGCAAAGAACTGCAAAGAACTGCAAAAAACTAAGCACATTGAATTTTCCAGCCGACTGTATGCCGACTGTAATTACTGTACTGTTTTGCGCATGCGCACTGTGTTGCCATATCGGCTCGTTACAAGCGACTTTGATCCTGTTTTCCTATAATGTTGCTAGTTGTGGGTTACTTTTGTTTGGGCATGTTTCTGAATTGTAGTTGCTTATTTGGCCTTGCTTTCAACATTCTTTTAGAAAACAGCTAATGTAATAGAGCTCAATAGGTGAAACTGGACGCTCCTTTAGGCTTTGTTTTCATTAACCTCGCATCACCAGGCTTTCCGCTGGGGGAAAGCCTGGTCTTCGTTTACTAAACGGGCCGTTTGATCCGGTCGGGAGCGGAAGATCTCCTACGTTTTTCTGTAGTCCAAAACGGACTACACTTTGGCCGGAAACAACAACCGGAAACAGTTTCAACCCAGTTAGCGCATGCGCAAGTCGTTAGCCATGTAGTTAGCGCATGCACAAGTACGGGTTAAAACTGTTTCCGGTCGTTGTTTCCGGCCAAAGTGTAGTCCGTTATGGACTACAGAAAAACGTAGGAGATCTTCCGCTCCCGACCGGATCAAAAGCCCGAAATTGGAAGCCAGCCCAGGCTAGTTTTCATAGACCTGGTCGCTTGTTTAACTCACAGAATCTGGCAACCGAGGAGCAGAAGCGGAGATGCTTCCTGTCCGGTGATTTTTTCTCCTCACACCAAAACAACACACACTATTACTAGCGTTGCCTTGGAGTTGATTAGTATAGGAAATTGAGAGTTGAGATTGTGAATATGCTATTTAGTTAAAATATGCAACGGGAAAATGTATCTGGCTTATTTAGGCTTGGTTTTGCTGCAGCAGTAGCAAACTAATGGTCCATTACAACTCGCTAGAATTCACCGACGTCCAGGGGCGACTCTACAAAACTGAGCAAGTCCAGTTTTCCAGTTCTCCGTCGATAACGCTCCCGACCCGCTGCCGAAAACCTACCGATGAGCTCCCGTTCGGCAACAGACGCTTTCCGCCGCCTTCCGCCGCCGAATCGTCGCCGAATCTGTGCGGTTAAAAGTGGCCTTTATAGCCCAGTTACCATCAGGCTGTTCCTCCCCTCTATAGGTCTTATAGCCCAGTTACCATCAGGCTGTTCCTCCCCTCTAGGTATTATAGCCCAGTTACCATCAGGCTGTTCCTCCCCTCTTGGTCTTATAGCCCAGTTACCATCAGGCTGTTCCTCCCCTCTAGGTCTTATAGCCCAGTTACCATCAGGCTGTTCCTCCCCTCTAGGTCTTATAGCCCAGTTACCATCAGGCTGTTCCTCCCCTCTTGGTCTTATAGCCCAGTTACCATCAGGCTGTTCCTCCCCTCTAGGTCTTATAGCTCAGTTACCATCAGGCTGTTCCTCCCCTCTAGGTCTTATAGCCCAGTTACCATCAGGCTGTTCCTCCCCTCTTGGTCTTATAGCCCAGTTACCATCAGGCTGTTCCTCCCCTCTAGGTCTTATAGCCCAGTTACCATCAGGCTGTTCCTCCCCTCTAGGTCTTATAGCCCAGTTACCATCAGGCTGTTCCTCCCCTCTAGGTATTATAGCCCAGTTACCATCAAGCTGTTCCTCCCCTCTTGGTCTTATAGCCCAGTTACCATCAGGCTGTTCCTCCCCTCTCGGTCTTATAGCCCAGTTACCATCAGGCTGTTCCTCCCCTCTAGGTCTTATAGCCCAGTTACCATCAAGCTGTTCCTCCCCTCTATAGGTCTTATAGCCCAGTTACCATCAGGCTGTTCCTCCCCTCTAGGTCTTATAGCCCAGTTACCATCAGGCTGTTCCTCCCCTCTAGGTATTATAGCCCAGTTACCATCAGGAGTCAACATGGCATCTTAAATGCTTCAAGGATGTCCTCTCAAATTGAAAACAACAAATTGTGTCATGATATACTGTAAACCAGGGTTCCCCAATAGGCGGCCCGCGGGCCATTTGCGGCCCACGGGGGGCTACTGTCTGGCCCCCACCAACCCCAGTAATAATGGTGGTATAAGAGCAGCAACAACACTAGTATATCGTCGTTGTCGGGTGGAAACCTCGTATCTCCAAATGTGTCTGTTCTTTCGCAAAGCAAAGCCCTGCTGCATCATACAAGGCCGCCGCACAAAAGTAGTGAAAATAGCAGATCTACAAGCACACAACGCCTCACAGTGAGAGGCGTTGTGTGCTTGTTACCCTCGACATGATTCGGCCCTTGGGGAAAACTAATTGGGGAACCCTGCTGTAAACTATGAATTGAGCCAAAAACATATTATTGGATAATTGGGTTATTATGGATTATGGTTATTAGCAATACTGTATGCCTATGCCAGCGTCAATACGATTATGGGATATTTGCTAGATACTCACACAGCGCCCGCAGGTTTACAGCTGCAATATAATTGGCTATCTGCAGAATGCATTTTTGTTTATTTGCTTTTATGTGGCTGCACACACGTACACTTGTCCACTCAAATTTGCACAATAGAGGGTATGCGCATACCCTCTATATACTGTCTGAAGTGCCCTCTCCCCTCAACATTCATGCACAAGCACACAACTCTAGCCTGAGAGTCTGCATGCAGCAGATGAGAGTGAGGGCTCGGGGTGAAAGGGCTCCCGGTCTCCGGGGAGAAAAGCGATTTGGAGCTGTGGTGATTCAGCTGCAGCTGGCAACACACAATAATATGAAATCAGAGAGAGAGAGAGAGAGGCACTCACACTGTGACATCAGCACGCAGCAATGTACTGGCTCCCATTAGCAAAGAGAAAAATCTCAGAGGCTACTTGTCAGAAAGTGTCTAACCACATACATTTGCATATGTGTGTGTGCGCATGCACGCATGTGTGTGTGTGTGTGTGTGTGTGTGTGTGTGTGTGTGTGTGTGTGTGTGTGTGTGTGTGTGTGTGTGTGTGTGTGTGTACAGTATGTGTGAGTTCAAGACACAGAGATGCAGAGAGAGAGAGAGACAGAGAGAGCAACCATGAGCATTAATCTCTGTATGGATTAGGGACGGGACGATACGCGATATCGTTTATCGTGATAAAAAAACACTCACGATAATCGTATCGTGGAGATTTAATTTATCGTGATATCGTCCTCCGTCATGCACTGGGATCAATTTAGCTTTCATTTGCCGAGCTGCCTATCCGGTACCACTTAAACCCTCTATAATTGGTAAAAGGTACTTATATACGTATTGATTTGATACAGTCTTTGTTTAACTCTCTATCAAATGTCTTTGCCAAAAAATAGCCAATCTACAAGCTCACAACGCGTCGCGCTGAGCTTGTAGATCGTCTATTTTTTGGCAAATGTTCCACTCCAGGATAATGGATTTTGATTATCGCGATAATACCGTAAATCGCGATTTATTTTGTCACAATAATCATGATATGAAATTTTCATATCGTCCCATCCCTAGTATGGATACAGCCAAGAAGACATTCCTCTGATAGCAATTAGACTGAACTTAATACCGTTTTGGTCGCATTCCCTCTGCCGACCCAACCCAGCGACCCACCCACCCTCACCCCCCAGCCCAGCTCCCCTCCCAGCCACCACCCCTACCTCTCCACTGCCACTCTCCATCTCGCGTGGTAGCGCGCAGCAATAAGCCTCCAAGACAGAGTGTTGTGTTGCGTCTGTAATTACACGGGAAGGCCAGCTCTCTTTGAGCTCCGGATTAGCAACTCTCTTTTGTGTGCCCGCACAGAAAGGGGGGCACACACACACACACACACACACACACACACACACACACACACACACACACACACACACACACACACACACACACACACAATCACAAAGGCAAGCCAGATTGAAGTATCACACACAGTCCCCCAGTACAAAGTGTCCCCCCCCCCCCCCCCCCCTCCCCCTCCTTTCCTCCTTCCCTCTTAAGTTTGACAGGCGTCTTGGAGATATCACGATAGAGAGAGAGAGAGGCAGGAAGGGAGCCCTGGAGCCCCGGACATTCAATCCCTGCAGCGCCAGTCTGTCTGTCTGTCTTTGCCCATGTATCTGCCTGTCTGCCTCACTCTCTCTCTCTCTCTCTCTCTCTCTCTCTCTGTCCTGTCAGTCTGACTTCCCGTCTGTCTGTTTACCTGCCTGTCTGCCTTGTCCTCTCTGTCCGTCTGTCTGTCTATGCTAGGGCATTCACCAAATATTCAAATATTCGAATATCAAAGTCACTATTCGACGTTGTTCACCGAAGTCGAATATTTGCTTATTTTATTTTTTTTAATGTTTTTCTCTTAATATAGTTTATAAAGCTTGGCTAGGAAGTCATAAGAATGAGTTGTCAATGCCCCTGGTGGATGAATTTGTTAATGCTCTATACCAGGGGTTCTCAAACCTTTTTAGGCCGTGACCCCCAAAATAATCATATTTGAACTGGGGACCCCCACCCTGACAAGCCCTTGGAATTGTAGGTATTAAATTTACATTTAATTAATTTAATCGGTTCCGCAGATAAATATTGTGAAAATAGCAGATCTACATGCTCGCGAGGCGTTGTGAGCATGATATTTGATGGTTTGGCCAGTCCTGTCGAATATTCGACTATTCGAATACTTTGAGGTCGAATAATTTGAATACTAAAAATCACTATTCGTGAATGCCCTAATGCCCTAATGACGGCTCGGTCGCCGTCCGCCTGACACACTTTCTCTTGTTTACCTGCCTTTCCGTCCTTCTGTCTGCCATGCCTGATTGTCTTGCATTCATACCCGCCTGCCTCTGGCTGCGTGCCCCCCCGCCGGCCGGCGTCTGCCCACCTGCCTGTCTCTCTGTCAGACTTCTAATGAGGCCAGACACAGCCCCCCCCCCACCCACTGAGCTACTGCCCCCCCCCCCCCCCCCCCCACTTCCTCCAACCCGCTCCCTCATGTGCAACCCATTCACACAGCCATACACTCACTCCCCAATACAGCCCCCAACCACATACACACAACATATTCCCTTTCAACTTTGAAATGCTTTCTCAAAGCCGAAATAACATTATGGTGGTTGAATTTCCCCCACCTGTGCGGCAAAGCCTCATTCCGGGGATTCACTGCGATGCTGATGGAGCGCTCGTTGATGGCTGTACTTATTGTTGAAGTGAGTCATCGCCGTGAGAAGGTGAAGTATGGTTGCTAGGTGTCCAATAGGGCCTGCTTTTACAGTTCAGCTTTCTCTCCCAGGGAGAAGACTTGAGTTACACTTCATTTGCGTGTGCTGTGGTTGGCTATAGCCTATCTACAAGTTCACAACGTGCCGCATTGTGAGCTGTTTTCTGCGTTCGACACCGGGCGTTCTACAAAGTATAAATCGGGCGAGAGAAATCCTAAAATATCTAAAAACACAGATTGAACACAAAGAATAACTGTGTTGTGTTGATTGTGTCCAAAACAACAATAAAATAAGATCTGGTTGACCCAGAGGTGAAATGGTCCTTTAAGGGGAGCTCCCATGTGTATGTGGCGTGGGTGGGCCCTGGGAGACGAGCTTAGCCCAGGGCAGAATGTGTGTGTGTGTGTGTGTGTGTGTGTGTGTGTGTGTGTGCGTGCGTGCGTGCGTGCGTGCGTGCGTGCGTGCGTGCGTGCATGTGTGCGTGCGTGCGTGCGCGTGAGAGAGAGTGAGGTCAGGGGATGAGAACATTCAGATTGAGTAACCGCTCTTCCAACGTCGACCCCCATGATGGAACATTAGAGCCATGCGTGTAAAATCCCACTTACTATAACAACTAATAATAATTAAATGGAAATCTGCGCTGAAAGAGAGAGCTTCGGTTCCCATCTGCCGAAAGAGAGAAGAGAGAGGTGGTGGTGGTGTGTGGGGAAAGAGAGAAACGAGAGGAGGGAGAGAAAGAAAGAGAAATAGAAAGCCTTGGTCTACGCTGCACTGGGCACTCATACTATTACCTCTGATAATAGCGATCTGGTATTGTCATTATGGGGAGGCTGCCAAGACATCCACACAGCAAACCACTGGAAGGTTTTTAACTCTTGGTTTGCGCCAAGCAGCCCGGCTGGCTGTAGTACCACAGGACACACTCTCCCTGTGTTATTTGCCCCAAATGACT
>NC_137811.1:58599194-58716045 GCF_963921795.1 Nannobrachium achirus
TAACCTCGCCTACCAGGCAAGGTGAAGGAGTCCGTTTCTCCGGAATGCCTGAACGCACAGAAAAAAAATATATTTTTTTTTCAAAAAACTTTTTTTTTTCAAAAAACTTTTTTTTTCTCAAAAAACTTTTTTTTCTCAAAAAAACTTTTTTTCCTCAAAAACCTTTTTTTTCTCAAAAAACTTTTTTTTCTCAAAAAAAGAATTACCCATATTTGGCCATTACACACACCACACTGCCGCAACATGGCGGTGAAGGCCGCGCAGCGGCCTGAACTCTAGACTTTTGCGGCCCAAAGGGCCGCAAACTTCTAGTGTATATACATTTTTAGCAGTCATTTCCCTTCATCAGTAACTATATTATTGTGCTGGGGTATTTCCTTGCAGAAAGACACATCCCCTGGCTGTATTTCTGTTCTGTTCCACGCTTTATGTTGACATTAATGTCAACAGAAACAGTGGAGGGACGTTTTTGTCAGGGGGAGGGAGCTCAGCCAGAGTTCTTATAATTGCTCCCTTTGAACTTCAAAGGGGTTCTAAGTAATTGATTGTGTGGACTTGACATAAAAGTGTCAAGTCCTCGTTAGTGATCTCTCTAATCAATGAAAGCATCAAAGACAACCACCTGTTGGATGCCTGTCATAGAGGGGAGGGGGAAATGTTTTTGTGTACACACAAGCTTTGTTTTAAAGGACAGCCAGCGACTGAATATAGACCAGCTTGCTCCACAAGCTGGTAAAAAAAGAACGGTTTTGTTTTGGACATACATGGTTTCCACCCAACAGTAACGACATACAAGCCACAAGATTGTAAAGCGTCATCTCCACAGAGCATTGTGAGCGCGCCACATACGACGGAGCATAAATTAGGCATTACACTGTGACAACACTGCTCTGCATTCTGCTCTTCCCCTGGAGCCCCCCCCCCCCCCTCTCCTTCTAGTCTTGCATGCAAACGACCTAGCCAGTGTTTTTGGATCCCCGGTGAAACATCTGGACACTGGAGCAGTGCAGGAGTTCGGGGTGCAAGGCACGCAGTGCTGCTGCAGATAGCATTATGTTTAAACGCAGTCACATTACAACGCCGGGAGTTTCCCATAGTTTTATGGTCCTTTGGGGAGTGGATGAGATGGAGGTGGGGGGCGAGGGAGGGAGGCAAGAGAGAGAGAGAGAGAGAGAGGGGGGGAGAGGTAGAGAGAGAGGTGGCCTTGCCTCTATCTGACATTAATAGGTGGCTCAGGTCCTGGACTCGCCAAGGTCTGAGAGGTCAACAACCTTATTCAGTCCCGATGCATAATGCATTACACCTCGTATTGCAGGTTATGCGACCTGCAATTAGCCTGTGGTTTAGTGCATTTAAGCTCCCTGAGCATACATAAAAAGACTTAAGGTCTCTATTTTGTCTTAAGTACCAGCTCTTATGCCTTAATTTAAAGGTCTGTCCATACTGTCTCCGACCTCCGAACTTTTCATCTGAATGGTCCCGTTCAACTACAAAAAGACGTCACTCGAATCTTCTGAAAAGCATTAACCCGAAATAGAGTTCCGAAAGCTGCACGTCGGAATGTCAGAACTCTCCGACGAAAAGTTTGGTAGTCAGAGACAGTATGGCAGACCTTTAAGTTAAGGCATAAGAGCTGGTAAGAGAATCAAAATACAGCCCTTGAGACTGAGATTGTCAGAAAGACGGGGGAGAGAGAGAGAGAGAGAGAGAGAGGGAGAGAGCTGGTTGTGTGTGTGTGTGTGTGTGTGTGTGTGTGTGTGTGTGTGTGTGTGTGTGTGTGTGTGTGTGTGTGTGTGTGTGTGTGTGTGTGTGTGTGTGTGTGTGTGTGTGCATGTCGGAGTGAAGGGGCACCACGGTTGTCTGATTAACCCCTCTGACACCTTGACCGTGTAAGGAAACAATTACACACCAAAGTGCCTTTGTGTTGCATGCTGCCGTTGATGAATGCCCCGCCATTGCAGCGGCGGCGTTGCCAGACTTCTGACCTTCAGACCCGCTCGGCGAGGACGGAGTCCTGTGGGCAGCACCCCTCCACCACCACCACCACCATACCCCCCCACCCCACCCCACCGCAGCCCTGCCGTGCCCCCTCCCATGCCCCCTTGCCCTGTGCCTAGCGAGTGGAGATTAATGACACATAATGACTCACACCCTCGGTCGTGCGAGATGAATGGCCCGTGATGACTTGCGCCAGCCTGCAAGATTAATAGCACTTAATGGTTTGTAATGCCGCCCGTAATCGAGCTGTCACTGGTGCAGCTTGAGGAATAGCAGGGCCTTGCATCATTTCTCATGCGTCCTTCGTCCCCCCCCCACACACACACACACAGCATTCGGCCCCATGGCCCCGTGGGACAAGCCCCTCAAGTCCTTTCTCGTTCCTTTCCTGGTCTGGTCAGGCCTCTTGTCTGTGGGGTCAATGCTACTCCCGTCACTATGACAGCCAGGAACGTGCAGAGAATGTTAGAGAGGCAGGGGCTGAAACTTCCAAAAGGGCCTTTTGGTGGAAGCACCGAAAATAGCAGACCTCCAAGCTCACAACGCATCGCAGTCGGCTATTTTCGGTGTGTGAAACCACACTGAACTAAGCATAATCAAGTCAATACTGGAGATGTGGCGTAATGGCATGGATTTCTACACAGAGAGGGCAATTCTTTCAAGTTCAGGAGAGTTTGGACAAGGCAATTCTCTTGAATGCTGCCTTCAGGTATGGCATGGAAAGAGGGCATTTGCATTTCTTTCACCATAGTAAAAACTGCATTTATGGTCTGGAAAGGGTAAAAAGGCAGGGGCTCAAGCCCCCTTTGATGTCTATGTGTGCACGTGCCTGTTGACAGCCTCCGCTGGAAGCCGACTGTTGTGAGAGATTTTACTTGACATTCTGGGTGAAGCTTGGGTGAGTCACTGCACATTATTAAAACCATGGTGTTTGTTGGCCCATTCCTCATTATTGAACAGGTCTGGCAGACCGGCAAATCAACAGTAATGCAGAAAATATTTCGCCATGATATTTCCCTCAAATGAGATGATTGCATCATCATGCAGATAAATTGCCCTTCGCAGAAGCGAACGGAGGGGTTTCTGGAACTGAGGGGAAATCGGCGTCTTCCTTCGTGAACCCGACGCTTTGTGACTTGTGTTTATTGTTTTAGGATCCCGATACTCGTCTAAATGAGATAGGTGAAAACTCAGATCACAGTCACATGATATCTTTGTAGTCCAGCCAACTTACATTTTTCTTCATCTTGACCAGTGTGTAGCATGTGCTCCCGCATGCATGTGGTGTGAATGTGTGTGCACAAGTACTTTTTTTTTACGCCGTGACTTTCTCCCCCATCTCCCTTTGTGTGTGTGTTGATGTGAGTGTATGTGGAGTTGTTTGGGTATGGCCAAGTGAGAGAAACAGTGGATTGAATAACTCCAGGCTTCTCCCCTGTGGAATGGTCCCCCTCATTGAATGGAGCGTTGTCTCCCAGGCCGAGCGCCGGCCTTGATTTGGAGCCAGGAAACCCAACTGTCCCTGTCCATCAGTGTGACGAGACCAGCTGAGGATAAACCCAACGACCTGCGGCCCGAACACATCACCGGGGAGGGGCGCCAATACTGGGTACTGGGGGTACATGGTTTGGTTGGGAGAGGGTAGAGGGGTAGTGAGGTGGAGAATGTTGAGATAAGACAAAGAGTCAGGGTATGAGAAATGGGTGGGGATGACAGGGGATTTGGAAAGCTATGACCTCGGATACTGGGAAGTGGCATACTGGATCAGGGTCAGGCATAACCATGGGTGGGCCTAGTCTGTCAATCATTATGCAGTTTTTTGGGAACGTTTTCAGAGGATTTACTCCCAGCACCACCAACATTTTATGCTGTAGAAATGCAGATTAGATCTGTAGCAAACATGTATGATGATAATGATTGAGAACAAATTAACTTGACAAGTGACACGTTTGACGAGATATAAAGGTCCGTCCAGCGTGCCACCGGCGACTTTGACAAGATATTAGTCTTTCATATTTATAAAAGAATATCAAAAAAATGTATCTCCGCAACGTAGTGCCGAAGTGGCCAAAAGAAAGTGCTTCCTGTCTGGACCGGATATGGAAACCGATTCTCCATTGACTCCCATAAACTGTGCAAGAAAATGCAAGATGGTGCACGATCTGTGCACGATCCGTGCACCATTGTGCACGATGGAGACGCGACCACGTTAAAAGGTAAGAAAATCTGGAGTCACTGAGTTAAGAACAACTCAGTTGAAAGTACAAATGCCACAAAATGTTAACACAGCCTTTTCCGCTTCTCCACCGATTCCGCTTGGTCCGATCGCATTGCTTTTTCACAAACTAAGCAGCCTCCCTGGCAGGCTGACCCGAGTAACTGGCTGACGTGTGGCCTTTGTCTATCGTTGTTATTTCATCACGTGTCCTTGGAGAATCTCCATTGAAACACAGTGGTAGCAAACTCCATTGTATTGTACTGTACACTTGAGGGGATTGTTGTAAACAACTAAACCCTGCAGCGCTGCCTGTATCACAACCATCTTCTATAATAACTGCTCACCTTAACTATTTGGACTATGATGAAGTTATCTAGTACAATGGTTCTCAACCTGTGGGTTGGGGTCCCCAAATTATTTTGGGAGGTCCCCAGATGTTTAGCTAAATGTTAACATTGTTCTCCTACTCAACAGTAAACAGACCAACATACAGTATAAATGTATCTGCACATTTCTAAAGTGACAATTTAAGGCCTTTAAAGACCTTTTTAGTACCCCTGGTCAAACATTGGTCAAATATTAGAGGCAGAAATTTTGAAAATAGCCGATCTACATGCTCACAATGCCTCGCATGTAGACCATGTAGATCGGCTATTTTCACAATAGATCGAGTCGAACTAAATGTAATGCCAACTCCTACAATTCCAAGTGCTCGAAATCAAGGGGCGCTATTTCGGATACACATTTATAGGCGTAGGTTAAGGTACTATAAATTCACAGGAGACAGGTGCCACAGTTAGGGTATTAAGTGTCGTAGTGGGGTTCTGATCCGAAGGAGTAGTCACTAGTAAGACGCCTCAGGGAGACATGCGAGGTCGCGCCAATTCTTGGCCACCTGGTCAGTGATGTATATCGGACCAGGTACCCATATATGGAGACCCCTGGGACCCATATATGGAGATCCATGTACTGTATGGAGATATGCTGTGAGATTCCAAACATGCTTACTCAGTTATTCGTTATTATGTGAAAGTCCTATATGACATCTATGACATCTGGCATCATACCCGTGTATGCCCATACATGGAGATGCCTGTCTGTCGAACCAGCCACACAGATATGGGCTGTCTTGGCCATCTGTCTTTGCCATACATGGATTCTGTTAGTGTGGTATGTGGCCGATGTGGCCTCCATATATGGGCATTCCCATATGAAGTCCTGTTAGATATGGACTTAATATTGCTGACATCAGGGAACTCCATATATGGGCATAAAAGGGATTCTGTTAGTGTGACATCACAGTGACGTCAGAGCATGATGTCAGAGCGACAAACCCATATATAGAACCACAGTGTCAGGCGTGACAGACAGAGATACACACATACAGACAAGCTGTGACTGTTTACATACTAATCTGCGACCTACAGTCGCAATAACAATTAGGGCTGTCACAATTATTACATAATCGTCTAATCGCAATTATTTGACATAATCGCGATTATTTTTCATAATCGTCATAATCGTTTCCATGTTGAAAAATGTTCATATTTTTTTTAAAGTAAAAAAATAGCGGAAATAGCTGATCTACGCGACGCGTTGTGAGCTTGCAGATCAGCTATTTCCACTATCAATGTTCTTTTTTAAGTATAAAGTCGTCAAATATGTCAGTAATTTCTTTGTATATTTAGGTTATGTTTCATATCTGCCATGTGAAACTTCAAAGCCTAAAAGCCAATCGAAATGATTTGAGTGAAAATTCATCGTCAAGTAAAATGTCATAATCGTGACCGCCCTAATAACAATGACATTTTAAAGGAAACATTTATTTGTAGTCCTAACACCCACACCCAAAGCACCAAACCAAGTCAGAAACACAAGCACACAGAATGGAGGGCGACAGGGCGTGCTCCCTGCAGCAACCCACGTATAACTCAGGGTGTTTCCCAGAAAAAAAACACTCATAAAATAAACGGTTCGACTGAACATAAACCAATTACTTCAATCACAACAACACAAATCCTCTCAATGTATTCCCTCGGCGAACCATAACTCAATAACATAATAATAGAACAATAATGTACAAACATGCTGGGAATCCTCTGCTCAGTCACTATAATAGCCCGGGACGCTACAGTAGGTTGGGTTACTGAGCAGGGAAGAGTAGGATAATAAAGGGATTAGGGGTGTATATGTCCCACTGAGGAGGGGGCTTGGCTGCAGGGGCGTCACACCAAATTCTGGGCCCTGGGTACAAGGATTGACTGCGGGCCCCCCATGAATGTTAACTATTGAAAAATAGCAGATATACAAGCTCACAGCTGCGAGCTTGTATATCTGCTATTTTTGAAAAATCGTGAAAATGTGTGCAAGAAACCTATGTCAAGGACCCCCAAGATGATATGTATTTGGCCACGGACCCCGATCTCAAAATATTTAGTTCCAGGGACCCCCAGAAGCAAAATTTGAGTTCGAAATGTTCGCTTAAAAAATACATAATATTCAAAGATTTTCACACATTTTCACAACTTTTCAAAAATAGCAGATCTACAAGCTCGCAGCGCGGCACTCGGTGCCGCGCTGTGAGCTTGTATATCTGCTATTTTTCAATAGATAAAGTTATTAGGGCCCCTCCACCTTGGGCCCCAGTAACTTTCCTACCCCTTGTGACGCCCCTGCTTGGCTGTACCGGGGAGCTTTAGACAGAAGTGGAGATAACGCATCAGGGACGTGCTGGACCCCTGATTCAGCCCGGGGAAAAAGAGTTGGAGAGGCCCTCATTGCGCGCTATAGAGAGAGATCTCTCTCTATAGCGCTGCTGCTACTCAAAGATTTGCCATTTCAGATCATGACAAGTGACAAACAAGCCAGTGGGCCAATTACATGAATTATATTTCGTTGTTGTCGGGTGGAAACCTTGTATGTCCAAAACCGTTTGTTTTGTATTTATCATTTAAAAAATGATCTAAACTAGTGAAAATAGCCGATCTACAAGCACACAACGCCTCGCACCGCGAGGCATTGTGTGCTTGTAGATCTGCTGTTTTCACTACTTTTGTCCGACGGCCTTGTATGATGAAGCAGGGCTTTGCTTTGCGAAAAGATTTATACATTTGAAACTTGGAGTTTCTGCCCGACAGTGACGATTTACTTTGTTGGCCGCCCAGCCCCCAAAATGGAACGAAGGCCAACCTTTTATTTTATTTTTTTTCCCTAATGGACGGCCTGGACCGGCCGGGAATGAACCGGCCGTTCGGGAGTTGTCCCGCTTTTCCCAATGGCCAGCACGTCCCTGTAACGCATTAAGAAACAGGGTCTAATATAAGGCACCGTGACAGGGGTTAGGACAGTTTACTAAAAGCGGAGCCAGAGAGCTTCACTCCACGCAGCCTCAACTTGGGCGGTGAGGAGGCATATAGCTCGAAAAGACTGATTTACTCCCCCAATCACTGTGTTATCTCAAAGAAAGGACCCCTTGTACGAGCAAATAAACAGACCATAAAGCCACTGCGAGTTATTAGGCGCTGTGTGTGTACGTTTGCGCTTAGTGTGAAGTGTGTGGGAGAGGAGAACAGGAGTAAGGGATAGCGTGTGATAGACACCATGTGTGTGTGTGTGTGTGTGTGTGTGTGTGTGTGTGGGTGCGTGGGTGGGTGTGTGTTTGCGCAGCGCCGCTGGTGTATGTCTGCCGCACTGTCAGCAAGCGCTCTCTCCATCCTGTGTGAAGGCTAAGCATGTTCCTGGGATCAAACTTTGAGTCAGAGCAGCAGCATGGGAACCGGTGTCCCTCCACACCCACACGCACACGCACGCACGCACACACACACACACACACACACACACACACACACACACACACACACACACACACACACACACACACACACACACACACACACACTCGTGCACATACACACACACGCGTGTACTTGCACATGAACACGTTCACACAATTGCTGGTGCATCCCCAGGGCCAGCACCCCCCCCCATTCTCACCCCACACACAGTTTGAAATCAATGTCAAGGTCAACAAGTGTGTGTGTCTCTGCTGTTAGCAGGAAGCAAGGGTCAAAGGCTATCTCTGTGCACCACAGGAGACGATGCACAGGCCCCCTGAAGGCAGACTGAGCTTTCCATAATCACAGCAACCTCACTAATAGGACCCCCCCAACCCCCCTCCCCACACACACACACACACACACACACACACACACACACACACACACACACACACACACACACACACACACACACACACAAACAGAGAGAGACACAGTGGTTTAAAGTAACTAAGTACATTTACTTAAGTACAGTTTTGAGGTATTTGTACTTTACTTGAGTATTTCCAGTTTTTAGTACGATCTACGATAGCCGATCTACAAGCTCACAACGCATCATATTGCGACACGTGAGCTTGTAGATCTGCTATTTTCAAACATTTGGTACTTTTTGATGTCAATACTTTCGTACTTTTACTCAAGTAGCCTACATTTTGAATTCTGCACTTTTACTTGTAATGGAGTATTTCTACATTGCAGTATTGATACTAAAATGCAAGTACTTTTTCCACCACTGCACATACACACAAACACAGGGGTGTAGTGCTCACTTCACGCATAACCACGGCATCACCAGTCTTTTGAGCAGGAGCATGTGCACACAAATTATTTTACTGTCTGAGAAATGTATTTGAGGAACAAATGTGTATGTATTTTGATAATACATGAAAATATATATATAAAAAAAACTGATGCAATGATTAGTCAATTCATAAATTGATTTCTAAAGATTTTATTAATTCATTGACCTTCTTACCTTTTAACGTGGTGTGCTCCCCCATCTTATTCCATGCTAGCATTGCTTCGCTAGCAGCAGTGTTGTGTAACAAGGAAGTAAACGCAGGAGAAAGTGGCCACAGAGAAGCGTGTTGTCCCGCACCCCAAAAATGCATATCCGGTTCCGCTTCCGGGCCCAGAACGGAAGCACTAGCTCTATAGTAATCCCCGGAGTGGCAATCCAATTTTGGACTGTTTTTAATCAAATCTAATTGATGAATAGTTGGGGGAAACTCTGGCTTAAATTAGTTGATTGCCTATGTCAGACTTTCTAAGAATAAATGGATCATACAAGCAGAGTGTTTCTCATGCTGTTTGGAGCAGGCAGCCAAGTTTACCACTGTGTGTGAGAGCGCAGGCCAGAGTGACCTTGTTATCATCGAAAGCTAGACAAGAACTATGTCATGAGACTGAATGCACAATCCTACACAGAGCTAGCCTGACACTTCAGTCCGCACATCACCCCCCCCTGCTGGTGGGTGGTTTGTAGTGTGGACTGAAGCTGCACACATTTTAATCTATTTCGAAGGCGCCCGAAGAGCGGGCGCATTGAATGGGCCAATCAGGGTTGTATGCTTGGGGCACGTGTGTGGCTGCTCCGGTCCCCAGCCCCCTCCAAACAGAGCTCTTGAGCTCACGTAAGACTCACTCGTGGACTCTGATTGGTGTCCTCTGCCCACGTGAGAGTCTAGTGGACTCTGATTGGTCCGTGAAAACTGTCATGGCGGAGTCAGACTTGACTCGTATTATTTTAATAAACTATGAAATAGTGCCGTTTCTTCACGTTTTAATACCATTTTGCACTAACGTAAACATGCAGACATATAATATGTTATGAGAAATAACGTATTTTTGCAATGTCACGCCACGTCGCCGTCGCGAGTGTGTGTGTGTGTATGTGTGTGTGTGACGTCAATAGGCTTTAGCCCCCCCCCGCCGAAATGGATTGTCTGCCTGGAATCTCAGACTCTCCCCCCACGTAGTGGGGTGTGAGATGTCGGACGCGAGCAGTCAGGCAAACACAGAGCTGCCTCTACGCCTGTACTTCACAGACACCAAGATACTGAGACCGGGATACTGAGACCGGGATACTGACACCAGGATACTGACACCAGGATACTGACCAGGTTTCTGACACCAGGATACTGACACCAGGTTACTGACACCAGGATACTGACACCAGGATACTGACACCAGGATACTGACATCAGGATACTGACACCAGGATACTGACACCAGGATACTGACACCAGGATACTGAAACAGGATACTGACACCAGGATACTGACCAGGATACTGACACCAGGATACTGACACCAGGATACTGACACCAGGATACTGACACCAGGATACTGACACCAGGATACTGACACCAGGATACTGAAACAGGATACTGACACCAGGATACTGACCAGGATACTGACACCAGGATACTGACACCAGGATACTGACACCAGGATACTGACCAGGATACTGACCAGGATACTGACACCAGGATACTGACACCAGGATACTGACACCAGGATACTGAAACAGGATACTGACACCAGGATACTGACCAGGATACTGACACCAGGATACTGAAACAGGATACTGACACCAGGATACTGACCAGGATACTGACACCAGGATACTGAAACAGGATACTGACCAGGATACTGACCAGGATACTGACCAGGATACTGACACCAGGATACTGATACCAGGATACTGACCAGGATACTGACACCAGGTTACTGACAACAGGATACTGACACCGAGATACTGACAACGGGATACTGACACTGGGATACGGACAACGGGATACTGACAACAGGATACTGACAACAGGATACTGAGACCAGGATATTGACAACCAGGATACACCAGTAAATGTAGAAAGAATTGAGATAGTTGAATTTAAGGGGCGCCTGCTGGCCTACTGGTCCAGGCGCATACCACATAGGCTTTGTGTAGCCTGCAGCGTGTCGCTGGTTCGATGCCCGACCAGATTTGCTGCGTGTCACTCCCCATCTCTCTCCCCGTTTCCTGTCAGTCAGTCTACTGTCCTTTTAATAAAGGCATAAAGCCGAAAAACATATGTTAAAAAAAGAGATAGTTGAATTTAATGATCTCTCTCTCTCTTTTACAAACACACACACACACACACACACACACACACACACACACACACACACACACACACACACACACACACACACACACACACACACACACACACACACACACACACACACACACATGCTTGTTTATGTACTATGTAGTGTCTATGTGACCTGAGATTCCCTCTGGAGTGAATGTGTGTCTGGCTCAAGGCCCCGGGATGACAGTGACCCAGCTTGGCCCGTGGCCGCGGGAGTTCTTTGGATGGCCCAAGCTTGTTAGGAGCGCTTCCCCTCTGCAGTCTATAATTGTTATTGTTATTTATTTAATGAGTTACTTATTTTGGTTTCCAGTGGGGTGTAGCACCCTGATAAAACACCCTTGGTGCATCTCAGGCCAGAGTTGTAATCATTCCATGGCGTGCCAATATATATATATACTGTGTTGCTCTGCTCTCTAACGCAACATATACAAATACCCTCCCTTCAGTGAGCTTCAAATCTCTCTGGATACAGTTTGTTTTTCTATCTGCTTATAATATATGACCCACATAAACACCATTTATAAAGAAAATACACACACACACACACGCACGCACGCACGCATTCATACACATACACAAACACTTTACAGAAAGGGGAATGTGAGAAAAGAGAGAAGAGAAAGAGAGACAGACAGAAGGGAGGGAGATTGAGACAGAATGAACGAGAGAGAGAGAGAGAGAGAGAGAGAGAGAGAGAGAGAGAGAGAGAGAGAGAGAGCTCCCCCCCTCCAGTGGCTGTTCCCAGCAGCAGCCCCATATTCCTGCCCACGTTTCCAGGCTCCCTTTTCCGGAGCCTTATGAAAACAGGGGGAAAGAATGTGAAAAATCCGCAGCATTCAAACCGAAGACAACAATCCAGCAGGTATGAGGAGGATGGAGGGGGAGGGGAGGTGGAGTGGGGTGGGTGCAGAGGACCAATCCACCAAGGAGGAATCTGCAGTATGTGTGCTGCTCTTTACGTGGGTGTTATGCCTGATTTATACTTTGTCACGTTCGCCGGAAATTGCAGATCTACAAGCTCCCAGTGCCCAGCATCTTCTACATGCTGTGAGCTTGCGATCTGCTATTTCTGCAACACAATACTGTCATACATCGGGGCAGTAGGGACTTTAAGCCAGGGTGGTATTCAGGACGGCTCCGCTAGGCGGAAGTGCAGCTGCTATGACGCCATAGCAGTCAAAATCGTTAAGCAAACAGCCGTCGGCGACGGGTTCCCACCCCTTTTACAGAACTCTTTGGTTCCCATGGTAACGCGCCGTCTATGCAGCAGACGTTGTAGAACAACACTACGACGTGGAAGCTTCTGCCGTAGTAGGAAGGGCTGCGATGGCAAGCAGGTTTATCTATCGAGCACCGATCCATTTCCTGGTTAACGGAGCGGACTGCCGTAGCCGTCCTTGCTTTAAGTCCCTATTGACTCTATAGGCAGTAGGCACCATACCTTCTCCGGCACATCGTCTGCCTGTCTGAGAACTAGGGTGGGTAGGTGGGTGGGTGTTTTTTTGCGTGGGAGGAAGGGAGGAAAATGGGGGGGCGGGCATGGGGTGGAGGGGCCGTGCTTTGCGGGTGTAAATGTCCGATCCTTTCATGAGGAGCCAGACGAACCACCGCAGACTGAGAATGACCAGGAAGTGTGGGAGTCACGACTCAGACAGACGTCCCCGCGGGACGGCAAAGTGTTGTGACTGAACTTGCATGCACGCACACACACACTATACAGACACTCAGACACACATACACACACACACTTAATCGCTTCCGTTCCTCTGGTCTCACTTTCTTTCGCTCTCCCTGTCTCTCTCCGAGTCTCTCCACTTTGTCTTTCCCCCCCGCCCCCATAACTGACTCGTGACTCGACCACGCACGCACGCACGCACACACACACACACACACACACACACACGCACGCACGGTCGCACGCACGCACACACACACACACACACACACACACACACACGGAAAGGAGATGACAACACACACACTTTAAAAAAGAAAAAGCAACCCAAACTCAGAAGTCAGCCTGACCTCTTGGTACACCACAGCGTCAGATTCTCCCAGGCTGCTGTGCTGCTGTTTCCAGACCATCACAGGTTGTCTCTATGAAGCCAGTGTGAATGAATGCTCCAGGCTGTGTGGACGCCCTGCCCGGGGGTTCCTGCCCAGCTCCCTGTCTGTTTGTGTGAGTCAGCCAACGTCAAGTCTTGTCAAAGTGTCGTTTCAGTGTAAACACCCTTAAAGCCTCTGCTTTTTATTGCCTCGTAGCCCCTCCAGTATACTCTGATGACATCACAGATGAGTCAGTAGCACCCAACCTTAGACCCAAATAGCATAATTAGGCCTTAAATAAACAATGTATTTTTTTTTCTTCAAATGGGGGATTTCACCGGGGATTGGGGAATCTATTTGACTTTTTAAAAAAAAGAAAGAACCCACCAAATGTTTCCATATTATTCAACAGTCACCAACTGGCTGTCAATCCGTGCCTACTGTTCGGCGTGTGCCTAAGAAAAGATTGCCAGGGGTCAGCGGAGCACAACAGTACACACTCTCCGCACCCTAAAAAACGCTCATAAAAGCCAGTTATATTAACAAGAGTTTCCTGTCTGAAGGACAAGAGTTTCCTCTCGCTGAGCCACAATGGTTTCCTGGCCCTGAAGCAGACCCATGGCCTTTTCCTCTACTCTGCCTCTGTTTATCAGCAAAACGGAGACCAAAAGAAAGAGAGGAAGGGGGGGGGGGGGGGTGCTGCATGGAGACAAGGCTTTGGAGATATATCGAGAGAGAGAGAGAGAGAGAGAGAGAGAGAGAGAGGAACAACAGAAAAACGATAGAGGGGTAATGAAAGAGAGACCAGGCTAAAGAAAGTTCAACCCCAAAGACACCAAAGGAGGGGTGGAGAGATAGGGCTCCGGTGAGTTGGTGGGGGGAGCCAGTAGGAATTGTTGAAAAAACATCATAGGGAAAGAGAGAATGGATAAGAGACCATGAAAAGAGTGCAAGGCAAGGAGAGAGAGAGAGAGAGAGAGAGAGAGAGAGAGAGAGAGAGAGAGAGAGGAAAACAGAGAGAGAGAGAGAGAGAGAGAGGAAAACATGTCTGGGAGTATATCATATGTTGGATTCAAACTGTAGGTCTCCCACACGGAAACCGAGCATCTATCACACTCAGCCAAAGGGGAATCCCCCCTGGCTGAAGTAGACATTGGCTTTTGTCACAGAGCAGCCTGAGCCTCGCTCTTTCTTACAAACTATGCATGCATAATGAAATGTTGAAATATGTATTGTTGTTATGCTTGCAATGTGTTTTCCCAGTCCAACAGAAGGTGCACATTCTGTGGCTTACTGGAATCTCTAATATCCTTTTGTTTGTCTGCACAGGTCTGGAAGATGCTGTTTATTATGGAGGAACCCGAATGCTGTGTAGTTTGTGTGATTAAGAGCTGATTGAGAGCTAGCTGATTGATTAGAACACGGGCGCACCTTGGGTGGATTGGTTTTGTACTGTGGTTGGTTGATTTGAAATCCAAGGGTGGAGTCTGCAGAGTATAGCCTATAAAGGGAACAGCTCTGCTGCAGGTTGCCACAATGCCACTGCATTTAAGATGTTTGATATTTGAGTTATGTTTCTTCAGTTGTACATTTGTATAATTTCGTTGGTCCTGGCTTGGTCCGTTCTGGAAATCATGGTTTTCACAGACTTTGTGCTGATCTACACTCCCACTTGTGGCAGGCCTTCTATAGTCCCCAATGCGGGCAAAGCTACTCTACAACATAATAGACAAACCCTAACTGAGAAACAGTATTTTCTCTCACAGTAGACGGCATACGGCCCAGGGGCTACACCTGGCCCCTGGACCATATCAATTAATCTGGTCCACCTCCAAGGAGAACAAAACAACCCCCCAAAACACCTAAATTATAAAAGGCAGCGGATTTAGAGGCAAATTAATTTGACTCAATTCCAAATCGTGGCAATTGATATTTACAATTTGAGCCCATAATTACCTCCAATCTATCGATGCAGGTAGCTGTATGTGTACGTATTCAAATGGTCTATAATCAAACATTTATAATTAAGATGTCTGTCTGCTTTTAGTCCATATTTAACATGGTGTCTCATCACTCATCAGTGCATACAGTATAAGACAAATTTAGGAGGCCGATTTAAAAGTTGATAATGCGTTGAGGTGGATTGTTTTGTCAGTAATCTTTTCATTTTACAGACCATTTTTGAACTGAATTGAATTCTGACCTCTGAGTAGAGCACACCAGATTGGCACATACTGTATGTGTTTCATGTTTTGACGCTTTGCTCATTTTATTGAAGTCAGTATGGCCCTCTGGAAAACAATGTTTCCCACCCATGCCATAGATTCTGGAGTTACATCCATTACGAGCACAATATTGTACGGATACTGACACGGATACTGTTTCTACCATTATCAATGTATCATTTCCCACACTGACACTGTACAGTGTGGTGTATATTGTTGATGCTGTTTTGATGTGATTGTATTGATATTGTTTGCTTGTTTTTCCTCACCGTTTCTGCACAGTGCGGTTACTGTATCTGCTATATACTTTGTCATATATTGTCGATGCTGTTGTTTGATATCGTTTCTTCACCTTTGATCCTCAGTTATCTTGTTGTTACTAGAAGCTGTATCTGCTTGTTGTATCAGTACCTCTGTATCTGTAAAGGTCTATCTTTAGGCAGGTAGACAGACAGACGGAGATGGGCACACAATAGAGGTGTTGCCGTGGAAACCGGATCTGGCACCGTAGCGTGTGAAGCATAATCTTCGTTGTCGGGTGAAAACCTTGTATGTCCAAAACCGTTTGTTTTTATCATTTAAAAAAATGATCTAAACTAGTGAAAACAGACGATCTGTGTGCTTGTAGATCTGCTGTTTTCACTACTTTTGTGCGCGGCCTTGTATGATGAAGCAGGGCTTTATTTGCGAAAAAACATCTACATTTTAAGAGATTCAAGGTTTCTGCCCGACAGTGACGATATCTCAGCCTCACATCAGAGAGGAAACAGCAGCCTGCCCCGGACGTGCAGACACCTGCTTCCAAATGAACCCGATGCCTTATTTATACTCGGTTGCGCGCCGCACACCCAAAATAGCCAACCTACAAGCTCACACGGCGTAGCGCAGTGCGCCACGCTGTGAGCTTGTAGATCTGCTATTTCCTGCGTGCGACACCGGCGCACGACTAAGTACGAATGAACCTTTGTGCCACCCCACCTCCCTGAACATCCCCGTCATCATGGGCCCACCGATGTCACCTAATCCACCTCTACATACAGTACTGTTCGCGGTACGGGGGATGGGGTGGGGGGTGGGGGGGGGGTGGTGGGGGGGGATTGGGTGCGTTACGGAGACAGCTGGGTGTCTTGTGGCGCCTTGAAAGGAGAACCCACGCTTGTCTTATTGTGCGATTATTTGTTCAGAACACAAATGCCCCAGAGTGCAAAGAGGAGAACGAGGGCGTGCCGCGTGGGCCCAGTTTTGGGCAACACTAATAAGTGTGGTGCTGTGGTTTAGTGTCAGAGGAGTGCATAAACATCAAATTGGGTTAGTTTGCGAGGGAGGGTGTGTGTGTGTGTGTGTGTGTGTGTGTGTGTGTGTGTGTGTGTGTGTGTGTGTGTGTGTGTGTGTGTGTGTGTGTGTGTTTGTCGGTCATGCGTACACATAGAGAGGGATGAGTGTGTGTGTATGTGCGTGCGCGCGTAACGCGTGCATATAAAAAGGAGAGAGGAGGGGTGTTGTCAGGTTGGAGTTGATGTGACAGCTGAGTAACATTAACCGCCCTGTGCATGAAACAGGGATTATGGTGGGGGGGAGGGGGGGGCAGAGGAACCCTCCTTTTCTCTTTGAGTTATCTGATATGAACCCTCCCTCCCTCTCTCTCTCGCTCTCTCTCTCTGTGTCTGTCTGTCTCTTGATAGCTCTTTTCCAAGGGTGTCGCACCAAATTCTCGGCCCTGCATGGGCACAAGGATTCACTGGATTATTTTGTGCTTTAAGTATTGAAAAATAGCAGATATACAAGCTCACAGCGTGGCACCGAGTGCTGCGCTGCGAGCTTGTAGATCTGCTATTTTTGAAAAATCTTGAAAAACCTATGTTTCTATTTCAGTGGTGCTCAAACCTTTTCATGTGAAGGACCCCCAAAATGATATATATGTATTTGGCCACGGACCCCCTCTCAAAATATTTATTTCCAGGGACCCCGCAGAAGCAAAATCTGAGTTACAAATGTTTGCTTAAAAAATACATATATTCAAAGATTTGCACACATTTTCACAACTTTTCAAAAATAGCAGATCTACAAGCTTGCTATTTTTCAAAAGCTAAAGAATAAAATAATGAAGGTACTTACTAACTCAGTCAATCTATCTCTCTCTCGCGCACGCCGGGGACACATCTCTTAAAATACCTCCCCACTCGTACTGTGCGTAAACAACAAGGACTCCGGAATCGGGTCGGAAGAATCCGACTGGGAGGAGGAGGGAGGGTGCGCGGTATGACTCCGCTCACTTGTGGAAAGAATGACAGTGGCATTCTGGGAACATCCTGAGCTCCAAAGAATTACTAGGTAACGTTACAGCTGTATGTGTGTGTGTGTGTGTGTGTGTGTGTGTGTGTGTGTGTGTGTGTGTGTGTGTGTGTGTGTGTGTGTGTGTGTGTGTGTGTGTGTGTGTGTGTGGATTTAAAAAAAACAAATGTCTTTTATGTGACTGTTGGCTGCCCTGTCACCTGAGCGCCTGCCTGCCTTGCTGTGACACGGACTGGAGATTCCCACAGGCCACTCGAGATGCATTAAGGCCTCGATCCAGCGTGAGCGAGGCAGTCAAGGCAGGGGATGAATTACAGCGCGCGGGGAAACACTTGTTAGATATAAATTCTAATAAGGGCCATATAAACCACATGCAGCAGGCATTGCCGGCATGCAGTGTGGAACGTGCTCAAGAGAGAGAGAGAGAGAGAGGGGAGAGGAGAGGAGAGGGGAGGACAGGAGAGGAGAGGAGAGGAGGAAAAGAGGTCAGGAGCAAGCTGAGTGTGAGACGAAGATAAAGTTACCGCGGGCCGAGGTGTAATGAACTTATATGAATTCACAGAATAGATGCGGTCTTCTGATTTATGGCGACAACAACAACCTGTGGAGCCAGCAGCAGCAGCAGCATCCCAGGCCAAGAGTCAGCTTGGCAAAGTGTGACGTGACACACTCTGCTACTCCTCCTCCTCCTTCTCCCCGAGACTCCCCACATCTCCCTACTGCAAGGGTCTTCAACAGGGGGTCCGTCCGGGACCCCTAGGGGATCCTCAGAGTTACTATTCAGGGGGTCCTCCAAATGACAAATCTTTGAGTGATAGAAACCTTTTTCTCCTTTTTTATATTAACCACTTGAACCCTATGCATCCATATTCTGAGAACATTAGCCAAAAATAGCAGATCTACAAGCTCACAACGCCTCGCGCTCCGAGGCGTTGTGAGCTTGTAGATCGGCTATTTTCGGCAAAGAGCTTTGGTGTAGAGGGGAAAAAGAGCAGACCAAATACAGGGTGAAAGGTCAGGTTTACTATAAGTATTGACGGTTCAAGTGGTTAAATATCTGAAAACACGAATTGACATGAATCCAAAATACACTGATCAAACGCAATGAAACAATATGGAATCTATGATAAGGTTGTGGGGGGTCCCTGCTTCATCTCTCTCTCAACTAATAAGGGGTCCTCGGCCTGAAAACGTTGAAGACCCCTGCCCTACTGTATAAGTCCCGGCGATCCCACTGTACGTACTCCCCGTGCTGGCTCTGCGTTAATGTGGCTCCTAGTTCACTGAAGCTGAGGTCAACAGAATGAGAGAATGGAAAAAGTGACTTCTCCCCCCTCTTTCTCTCGCTCTCCCCTCATTCTTTCTTTCATTTTAACTATGATGAATTTAGCATGTTGAAGATCATGAAATCCAACCGAACATGAAAAGCCTGGCCACGGCGGCCATAGTTTCCAAGTTTTGTTAAACCCATGTAGGCCTATAGACTTATTGACTGCTTTAACTGTTGAAAAATAGCAGATATACAAGCTCACAGCGTGGCACCGAGTGCCGCGCAGCGAGCTTGTAGATCTGCTATTTTTGAAAAAGTCGTGAAAAAGTCGTGAAAATGTGTGCAAATCTTTGAATATATGTATTTTTTTAGGGCGAAACGTTGTAGCGTTTGTAACTCCGATTTTGCTTCTGGGTGCTCCTTGGAACTATAATATTTTGAGATATATATCTTTCACATGAAAAGGTTTGAGAACCACTGACATAGCAGTCTCTCGAGAACAGACTAACTGAGCTCAAGTTCAAGTGAAAAGGACCTTTTCTTTGACGATGGCTAAGCCAGATTGCTGACATAAAAACATAGGTTTTTCAAAAAACCTTAGAAGGAGTCAAAAGACACTTATAGAATCAGGTCAAAATTCAAATTTTCAAGATTTTTCAAAAATACCAGATCTACAAGCTCGCATGTTGAAGATCATGAAATCCAACCGAACATGAAAAGCCTGGCCACGGCGGCCATAGTTTCCAAGTTTTGTTAAAGTAAGGGGGGTGCGGGTGGGGTGGGGGGGGGGGGGGGGGGGCTCTGAGGCTCTTTCCCAAAGCATCTTGAAACGCGTCCATCTGCGATAAGTTCGCGGCACTTCCTCCTCCTGCAAAGCTGATGACTGCGGACGGTCCGCCATGCTTCTGCAATTTCCATTTCCTGTCGTAGTCAGCCTGCGTTCCCACCAATAAGGAAAAGAAAAACGTCCAGCCTGGATTGGCGAGGCATTTTCCCATGCTGGAATGATTGTGTCCGCTCTCACCCGACTGTTGCAGCAAATCAAGATACCACTTTCATGCAATACGTGCAGCTTGTGTATTAAATATGATGGTCTGTGTGTGTGTGTGTGTGTGTGTGTGTGTGTGTGTGTGTGTGTGTGTGTGTGTGTGTGTGTGTGTGTGTGTGTGTTTAGTTGTATTACTACACTTGTGAGGGCCATACCAACATATAGTAGAATTTGACTCAAGACATTGTGTGGACACTTTTGTTTGTCCTATTACAAGAGAAATGGTTGTTCAGGGGCACCTACCGATCCGGACGACATTTGCCGCATGTCACTCCCCGTCTCTCCCCCCATTTCCTGTCAGTCTACTGTCCTATTAGTCTCGCGTGGCCAGACTGTTGACTCCGCGATTTGGAAATGCTCCCGTCATACAGTCTGGTGCATCGAAAGAAGAACGATGAGTACCGGTTAAAGCGGAAGTGAAGCCTCCTCGTCACTTCCATTTCCGTCTCACATCGCACACATTCATCATTATATAAATACAAATCATATAAGCATGTTTAGCTTGCTGCTTAGCAGAAATGATATTTTAAAATATATTTTCTTGGACGGTAATGCCCGTTTCCATTACTCGCTGTTCGGGAGCTGCTGTTCCAGACTCTATAGCATTCAGAGATTGTGGAATAGTTGTATGGCTACGCGAGACTACTGTCCTATCAATAAAGGCATAAAATAAATTCAAAAACATGCAAACGGCATTTATAAAATGTACTTATAATTAAGTATAGTAGCCTTATACAAATCTGTATGGTAATACGAATGGTCTGTGTGTGTGTGTGTGTGTGTGTGTGTGTGTGTGTGTGTGTGTGTGTGTGTGTGTGTGTGTGTGTGTATGTGTGTGTGTGTGGGGGGGGGGGTTGCATTTTTGAGTGGGCATGGTGGTCTGGATGTTGGCTCGATTGATTGCAGCTAATATCTTCCATGTCAACGTGCTATCATTTTCCATCTGGGGCACAGAAGCATACTCTTGCCTCACTATATGTCTGCAGGGGTCTTCAACGTTTTAGTTGAGAGAGAGATGACAACCCATAGATTCCATATAGTTTCATCGTTTTACAGCACAATCATCAGTATATTTTGGATTCATGTCAATTTGTGTTTTTTTTGGGGGGATATTTATCCACATGAACTGTCAATACTTGATAAATTTGACCTTTCACTGCGTACTTAGTCTGCTCTTTTCCCCCTCTACACCAAACCTCTTGCCGAAAATAGCCGATCTACAAGCTCACAACGCCTCGCAGCGCGAGGCGTTGTGAGCTTATAGATCTGCTATTTTTGGCTAATGTTCTCAGAATATGGATGCTAGGGTTCAAGTTGTTAATATAAAAAAGAGAAAAAAGGTTTCTTATCACAAATAGATTTGGAGGACCCCTTGAAGTAACTTTGATGACCCCCTAGGGGTCCCGGACCTCCTGTTGAAGACCCTTGTCTTAATGACTGCCTCTGTTAAGCTTAGTTCAGGCCAAAGATTCACAACGAGGCGAAACTGCTTCAAGCCCGACCTACAACAGTGTCGTGCACCAGAAATAGCCGATGTACGAACTCACAACACGAACATGAACACAACACAGATCGGCAATATCCAGCATAAATTAAACATCGATTGCGGAGTAAAAAATCTGCTGTCTGAATTACCCTCTAGGATGGCCACTTTTAACTCATTTACTGCCACAACCCGAGTTTCACGAGATATTCCCGTTGGTCCAGGCCGCCGCGTCTGAGTTTCCAGAGTCTAGATTAATTAGATTTAATTAAAAAACAATCCAAAATCGGATCGCCGATCCACGGTTCCTAAGTGCCCGAAAAATTTTGCTTCCGGTTTGGACTGGAAACAGGAACCGGATCTCCCTTTTTTTTGGCCGGAACAACCCATTTCTCTGTTTCCTCTTCCTGCCTCCGTGCACGATGGACAAGCACGTGCCCACGTCAAAAGGTAAGAAAATCGTGGCAGGCAACCCAGAAAGACGATTTGCATTTGTCATTTGTTCGTGTATAAGTCTGAAATACAAACTTTGATCAAATCTAGCTTTTTCAAATTGATTTGAATATTTAGCACTTTCTTTGTTTAAAGTGTTTTGTTAAAAAACATCAGTAATTGGTGGTCTGGGAAATCGGGGAATGGGTCGTGCTCTATTATTGGACAGTTGCTTTCCAATGGTCCAATGGGATGCATTTCGTCGTTGTCTGGTGGAAACCTCGTATCGCCAAGTTTCAAATGTGTACATTCTTTGGGAAAGTAAAGCCCTGCTTCGTCATACAAGGCTGTCGCACAAAAGTAGTGAAAACGGCAGATCTACAAGCACACAACGCCTCGCGGTGCGAGGCGTTGTGTGCTTGTAGATCGGCTGTTTTCACTAGTTTAAATCCTTTTTGAGCGGTGGTCACAACGCTCCTATACGTGGCCGTGTGTGTGGGTCTCCGTCCGTCCGTGTCTGTCTGTATGTAGCCTAAACTTCGGCGCGTAACTAGTGCCGCACCATTTACGCCACTCGCGCAATATATACATCAAAATGTGCGGCTCGGCCGGGAATGGTGTGCTATTACCTTTCGTTCCGATCCGCCTTACCATGCCGACGTAATCGGCAAAAAACGACGCTTAATTGTCCCCATTGACTTATAATGGGACAATGCAAGAAATCACTTTCAAGTATTTTTCTCTCGTAAACCATAGGAGCTACAGTTTCAAACCTCGGAGAGGAGATTCATAATGATTTTAAGAATGAATCCAAAAATAATTACATCACTCGGCCTCATGGTGGCGCTATAACGGCCCACTTTGCGTTTTGCCCCGTAACTCTTGAACCGTAGATCGGAAAATTAAAATTCTTTTTTCCCTGGATTCCTTGGGTCAAGACGCATCTCCCCATATAGGCCACGCCCATTTGCGCCAGGATAGATTTTCCGCCATCTTGAATTTTCTCCAAAACACACTTTTTGCTCCTTTTCCTACATATTTTCTTCAAATGTCACAAAAATCGGTACACATGATCTATGAGGTGGGTAAACCACCGCTCAGTTCACACGGGTGTGATTTTTTAAATGATAAATGCAAAACGAACAGTTTTGGACATACAAGGTTTTCACCCCTGCAACGACGATTTGCTGTTTGCATCCCTGTGAGATTCCCTGACATCCAGGCAGCTGCCGCTGTGATCAGGTTTGCGTGAGTTGAACGGTGCTACACCTCGACACGCTCCACCTGACACCTCTCACAGCAGCCAACGATGGACGTACTCGCCTCTCCTCATAAGACTAGTCTCTCTCCGGGAGCCCTTGGCCCCGCCGTCAACGGATGCGTCTCCTGAGCCGACTGGACAGATAGGGGCCGCGGGGCGCTGTTGTCTGTGTGCCTGCTCAGCCCCTTTTCACAGACGATTAGTGTAGAAACCCTTCATTACACGGAGAAAGGATTAGGCTGCCCTATTTGTGACCAGAGGCATGTACTGTATGTGATGAGAGGCACGAGAGGGTGCCAAGTGTTGTTGAGGTGAGGTGAGGGCGAGGAGAGGAGAGGAGAGGAGAGGAGAGGAGAGGAGAGGAGAGGAGAGGAGAGGAGAGGAGAGGAGAGGAGAGGAAAGGAGAGGAGAGGAGAGGAGAGGAAGGAGGAGGTGTCAGAACGTGGAACCGCCACAGGTTCGATGCAGACACAGACAGTGGCGTCAGTTCAGAAAAAGCTAAGGTATGGCAACATGACTGGTGTCTTGCACGCGCGCCTTCACAGGCATGATACATTTATTTTAATTTTTTTCCCCATTTCTACGGTTTCTTGGGCTGGATATGGCAGCCTGGAACGGTTGTTCAAGTGCAGCTAAACATGGTATGTTAGTAAACGTGCCACAATTAACAATAATGCATTGCACCTGTGCAGCTGACCTGCGGAATCTGGGAATATACCATTTTGTCAAGATGGGGGGAATAAGAGTGTGGAGAATATAATTATAATACCTTGTTAAAGTGGCCATATTGTTAAATTTTGCATTTGTAGTTATTTTACTGTAATTTAACAACATAATAACCAGCACATGGATTAATATTTAAAGGTAACTTTTATTTTCCACCCTGGACCCAGGGTATGGCAGCTGCATACCCCTGCCATACCCAATTGACGCCCCTGGACACAGATCACCTTAGGAATAGTATGGTAGTGGTGAGTAGGTGTGTGTGTGTGTGTGTGTGTGTGTGTGTGTGTGTGTGTGTGTGTGTGTGTGTGTGTGTGTGTGTGTGTGTGTGTGTGTGTGTGTGTGTGTGTGTGTGTGTGTGTGTGTGGGTGTGTGTGAGGGGGGAGATGTCATTTTGATCAAAAACGTGACTTTTGTGATGATTTGTGGTCTTTGCAACAGGACACGCATGTTTAATGAAGATGGGCTTTTGATTTGGCAGGGTGGGGTACCGCATGTGAAAAGAGATATCTACACCCTCATGCCGGGACATGATCTTGTGCTTATCAGATGCTGGAATGAATTCACATGAGCTGTTCTACATCTGTTTGACATCGGGCTAAGCCTTTCTTTTCTCTGTGGCGGAGGAGGAGGCAACAGCTACACCCTCCTCGAATGTCACCCTACACCTACCTTCACGAGTCATTAACTGTTTAACACGTTCCCTTATCTCCCGAGTATGCCTTAATGGAGAGGGACAGCTCGGAAAAACCTACACGGTGACCGCGCTTCCCTCAGCTGACAGGCACGTTGACGCTCACAACGTCGACAACGGGGTTTATTTGAACTGACAAAAGATCTCAAAATCTCACTTATACATGACAGACCCTGACTACTTGGAACAACTGGAATGAATAGACCCATGGTCTGAAGAGAGTCCCCCCCCCCCACCACCTCCCCTTCATTTTAACACAAAATATGGCCTCAGCGGAAAACACGAAACAAAACTTTGCTGACTCTGCGGCTGACGGATGAGCAGAAGGCCTTGTGCTACTGTCTGTCTGAATGTCTGACTCCAATGCTGGTCTGGAAGCCGTGGGCCACTAGAACATACATGGGCAACTGGCGGCCCGGGGGCCACACATCTGCAGGTAAATACCGGAATACTGATTATAATTGATTTCAGCTGTTACAATTCCAAACATGACCTGCTTTAATTCCATCAGACTATATTAGTAGCTTAATGACTAGTATAGTAGTATTTTATTTTATGTCCAATGTATTTGTATTTAAGCTCATAAAGTTAACATGAGTATATAACTAAATGCGTTTGAAATTAAATCAAAATGTTACATTTCAGGATTCCAATTCAAAAATAACAAAAAAAAATTCAGGATTCCAATTCAAAAGAAGAAAAAATAGCTGATCTACTTGTAGATCTTCTATTTTTGCTTCTTTTGTATGAGATAGTACAATGACAAAGTAGGACGTAGCAATATGCAATGTGGCCCTCTGGGGTGAAGGTGGAAATAAAGTGGCCCTCGCCATCATCAAAGTTGCCCACCCCTGTGCTACTGTCTGTCTGAACATCAGACAGACTCCAATGCTGGTCTGGAGGCCGTGGGCCACTAATAGAACGATGCTGAGGGGCTCAGATCTGCCACATTCACTCCGAGGGAGTCGTCAGCTTGTTTGTTTGATGACGACCCCTCTGGATTTTGACAGAAAAACCCATCCGTGACTCATCTGTGTGAGCAGACGAGGGGCAGCCCTGATTGTTTTCACTGCTGCAGCTCTTGAAGCCAAGGGGAGAGTGGGGGGGTGGGTGGGCGATGGGGGTGGGGTGGGCAATCACTCTTGTGTTTAGCCTCCATTCATTTCACAGACGCAGCGCGCCCCGGCACGGAGAATCAAGTCCTTATATCTCCCCAAACATATACAGAGATTACATCACCACGGGGCCAATGAGACAGAGACGCCCTGTTTTTTCCCCGCACACACACACACACACACACACACACACACACACACACACACACACATACACACATTCAGTCATTCCAGTGTGTACAAAAGTGTTTCAAGGAGGAGGGGAGCGAGGGGGGGCAAATGTGCCCGAGGGAGGGGAATCTCTGAGGGGGTCTCCTGCCTCTCCGGTGCGTGAAATGGGCAGTGGAGCTAAGGGTCTCCGACCACCCCTCCTATACCTCTAGGAGAATGTGGCAGTATCTGACGAAGCTGTACACAGTACTCTGTCTGTTCATTCAGGTTATATCAACAGAGAGGAGGTTACCGTGCTGCCAATGTATACACACACACACACGCACACACACACATGCACACACACACGCGCGCGAGCGCACACACACACACGCGCATACACACCATGTACACAAAAGTTCTGAAAACCAAAACACTTTTGGTCCCTGGGACAGTGAAGTACATTGATACAGGCTGTAAACTTGCAAAATTCCCTCTCATGCGAGCTCTAATTGCATTAAATACTGTACATACACACACACGCCTACTGTACGTACAAGTGCATTTACTGTGCCTTTACCATCCAGTGTTCACGTAACTCAGAAAGTGTAAAGAATATGGGTCCTTTTATGCCCGTTTCTACCCGAGTTATAATTTCCTCATATTCAGACCCACAAGCATGAAGTGGAAAGGGAGAAACTGACGTTATGATATGAAGACATTTAGTGGGGCATCAAAGTGCACACACACACACACACACACACACACACACACACACACACACACACACACACACACACACACACACACACGTGCGTCTGTACATGCACAAACACGCACGTGCACTTACACACAGCCACACTGATCCCGACTGCGTTGCATTCATTCCTCTCAGTGAAGATCAGACCTGTGAAGTCTGAGGCAATAGCTCCAGGAAGAAAAGAGAAAAAAAGAAAAGGAAGAGAAGAGAAGAGAAGAGGGGGGTGGGGGGAGGTAGAAAAAGAAAAGTAGAAATCATTAAGCCCCACTCAACAGGCTGCTTGGCAGAGCCCATTCCGGTTAGCCATAAATCATTAAACCAATCATTAGTGTGAAAGGAACTTTTTAATAACCACTAATTAAGTTGATTTGAAAATAACATGTTTATTATTATTGGTTGCGGCTCTGGGGCCGTTTGGACAGGGGTTGTAGAAGGGTTTTGATTTAAGGGCTCTCTCTGTTTCGGCAACGGGGAAAGAGGAGGAAACTCGGAGAGGCTCCGAGACGGTGATGTCAGGGTTCCCGTGCGCTGCGAGATTACAGAAGTGAAATGTAGCTTTACCTTCATTTTCCAAGTTGTTAACAAGACTTTGATTATACAGCTTTCAATTGCTGTACATAAGTCATTACGCCCTATAATGTCCCCGAGCTTAACTCTCTCCGTTCACGTTCATTTCATAAACAGATGTTGAGAAAAATCGGGTGATTTATTGGGAGAAAATTCCCATATTTTTTTCTTCTAAACACGAAGGTCACATTTTACCATTGATTGAATCAGTACAGTCCCTACATGTAGCCTACTGTACCTACCACTCTTAATATCCATCATTCATTCTTTTACGAACGGCTACTACAGAATATTAGCCACAGACGAACTTCAGCACCTCATTAATATATCAACTCATACTCGATTATGAAACAAGCTAATAATGTCAAGATGTCATAACAAAATATTTCTGCCTTCGGCTGAGGCTATGTTCGTACTCAGCTATGCTCAGATGTGACGTGTGCCAAAAAAAGTCTTGTTTATTTTCCTACAACCACGGTTGTAATCAGTGTATCTTCTCCTACAAGGAAGTTTATACTGCAATTATTTGTATTTGTCCCCGCAGTGCATGCAGTTACGCTGCGTTCCATGTGGGGAGGTTGTTGGAGGTGAGGTGGGGTTTGGGGTGGGGTGGGGTGGGGTGGGGTAGGGGTGGGGCCGGGCTGCTACCCACACATGGAATGGCCTGATTACAGATTCAGTACGTGCCACAAAGGAAACCGCAAAGGCCAATCAGTGAATTTCCCTCCCCAGCATCACAAACAAACAACCAGGATCACCTTCGATCACTCCCAAGGACTTCACTCTCCCTGTACCCCTTCTTGCCACCTCCTCTTTCGATTGATGCTAGTGGCTGACCAAGATATGGCTACTATGCAGACATACAGTATCTTGGTCACTTGTTTCTCGTGTTCGTTTTTGTTTTGTTTTTGTTTTTTGGTCTTGATTTTGGCATCTTAGTTTCTTGATGCACCACACCAGGGGTCAGCAACCTTCTTGAAATGAAGTGCCATGTTTTTATTTTCTAGATCAGTGTTCTAGTCAGTGTGCCATGTCAGCATGAATTTTACTGACATCCCATCAAAGTACTGACATATTTTGATTGTCAGGACATTATAATAACGATATTTAGACTTCAGAATTTTAATGAATGTACAATTATGTGCAGAATGTAATTGGTTGCAAATTAGGCCGGTGACTTAATTTAATTGACCACGTTTAAAACAATATTTGATTTTAAAATATAAAGCTTCTCTCTCACACTTCTGCCAGTGTGCCAGTGATCACCATCCCCTGTGCCAATGTTGGCACTCGTGCCTAAGGTTGCCTACACTGTCCTCTCTGCATTCGAATGAAATCATAATTGTTCTTCTTCTATCTTCCTAACCCTAACCCTTTTTCTACTATAAGTCAAGTGTAGGAGAGTGTGCTAAATGCCTAGATTGTGTTTATGTTTATTTAACTTTCAGCATGATCGATCACATGGATTTAGGAAGACAGGTAGCCTACCATTAAAAAGAAGAAAAAAAAGAAAGAAAAACACTAATTTATTTAGCTGATTACTATAAAACTTCAATCTCAATATATCGAAAGTTCAGAGTTGTCCAGAACTGTACATTGTAGATTGTAATTATTTGACCCACAGCCGACCTTCATTGACCACCACTGGCCTGCCAGTCATGATAATACCAACGCACGCGCCTTCCTTCCCCTTTTATCGCTGAGAGCGTCTTCTTTATCCTCTAGGGCTGAGGATAATAGAACCTTGTTCTCCCAGCGGCCGAGAGGGAGGTAAACAAGATGGAGTGATTAGGATGGTCCCGCTCACCTGAGCATGGCATTGCCAGGAGGGGGAGGAGGAGGGGGGCTGGTTATCCATCCGGAGAATAAACACAGGCTGTGGATAGTTGACATGATACATTTCAGAGCTCAGGTTGGTCCAAGTCTTCTGCAACACAGGATGAAGGAGGGTTATAATTGCGTCATACTGTATCGCCACGGTCGGAAACAGAAACCTTGTATGTCCATGTTTCCATAAATGGATCTACAATGCAGATTTAAAGGGGAGAACCACCCATTTTCAATATTGAACTATGTACCTTTGAGTTCAGGGGCGTCAATTGGGTATGCAGCTTCCATACCCTGGGTCCAGGGGGAAAATAAAAGTTACTTTTAAATATGAATCCATGAATGTCTCTTAGTCTACTGTGACTGGTTATTATGTTGTTAAATTACAGTAAAATAACTACAAATGCAACATTTCACAACATGGTCACTTTAACAAGGTATTATAATTATATTCTCCACACTTGTATTCTCCCCATCTTGACAGAATGGTATATTCCCAGGTTCTGCAGGTCAGCTGCACAGGTGCAATGCACTTGAACAACCGTTCCAGGCTGCCATATCCAGCCCAAGAAACCATAGAAACGGAGGTGCGCGTGCAAGACACCAGTCATGTTGCCATACCTTAGCTTTTTCTGAACTGACACCACTGTTTGAGTTGTTATTTGGAAATAATAAAAAAGTCCCCCCCCACCCCTTCTGTGTTGCCTAGAACTGGAGTATTGATTTTGGAGTTTGTATTGCAAAGTACACAGTGATGATGTCATCACAGTGTGATGATGTCATACAAACCCCAAAATCAATCCTCCAGTTCTAGGCAACACAGAAGGGAAGGGGGGTTTCTTATTTCCACTCAACTCCTCTAAGGACATATGAAAATGGGTGGTTTCCCCCTTTAATGCAGTTATTATTTAGTCACAATCTCCTGTGATTATCTTTTTCGCAATGGTCATGAGCATCGCGACACAACCTCGTCAAGTGTAAAATAGGGCCACAATTTGGTGGAAAGAAATACGAAATATGGAGATACAAGGTTTCTACCCAACAGCGACGAATACGCAAAGGTGTGCTTCTGCTCCCAGGAGGCTTATCGTTACTGTCAGGCAGAAAACTCTTATCTTCATATTCTAACTTTTTGTGTTTTTTTTATGCGTAAATGAATTCCCTACTTGATCATAGTACAGTGTCACACAAAATCAGCAACAGTTCAGGATACAGTATGAGTATGAGGTTTCCACCCGACCAAGATGTTATATAGATGTGGCAGAGCAGCATTTTGCCCTTCTAGGCAGCATTGTACTTCCATTGTACTTCTGGGAGTCTTTTCACAATAGCCGGGGAGCCGCAGGCCCAAAATTCGAGAGGACCTGTGATGTCATAACATACTTTTTATTTTTGTTTTTTCTATTAATTTGGTCAATAAGGTACACAGAATGAGAGGCCTGCTCTGCCAGAAACATTGCGAAAAAAAAAAAAGTCCCATCGACGTCACTATACAGGAAAAGAATACAAAAATAAATCTGCTTTAAGTAGCATGTGAGGGGTCAAACCAGGGGTTCTTCATGATTCTGAATCCATTGCAAGCATTTGTTTTGCATGAAAAACCCAAGGAATGAGGAAGGAATGTTTTTCATTTAATTTCTTGCAATGGATTCAGAATCATGAAGAACCCCTAGTTTGACCCCTCACATGCTACTTAAAGCAGATTTTCTTTTTATTATTTTCTTGTATAGTGAAGTCGATGGGACAGAGAATATACAAATGGCCATAACTTTTTAATGACCAAATGAATAGAAAAAACAAAAATAAAAAGTATGTCATGACGTCACAGGTAAAATCCTATTCTTTGAGCTTTTGGGCGAGTGGCTCCCCGACTACAATCTCACAACAAACAATCCAACAGTCCCGGACTCACTAGTCAGAGTTGGTTCCTCTGCGCACTGATCCTGGAAGCCGGGAATGACATAATACATTTTGAGAAAGCGCTCAGGTTGGGGAGAGAGAGAGAGAGAGAGAAAGAGAGAGAGAGAGAGAGAGAGAGAGAGAGAGTGTGTGTGTGTGTGTGTGTGTGTGTGTGTGTGTGTGTGTGTGTGTGTGTGTGTGTGTGTGTGTGTGTGTGTGTGTGTGTGTGAGAGAGAGAGTGTGTGAGTTGTTGTGTGCTGTGTGAGAGCCAGTGGATAAAGGGGGTGGTGTCTATGTGCGTGCGTGCGTGCGTGTGTGTGTGTGTGTGTGTGAGCGAGCAATACTGTAGTAAGTATTACAACAACAAGGGGAGGTGAAGTGAGGTGGCTGTGTTTGGGGCGGGGGTGGGGGGAGGAGGGGGCTGCTGGTGAGGTCATTGTGATTGAAGCAAGAAGATGTAGAAATATCTGAACATCTACGCCATGCGTTGTCCAACATTCACATCATAATCCTCTCCTGGGGAGTGTTGGTCAGTGAAGCCTGACAACAATTCAATCCAGAGCAAAAGTTGCAAGAGATGGGCTGGGGCTTAGAGTTAAGGACATGGGAACCAGCAGACAAAGTCAAGAGGCTTTGAACTGCACACTTGTATTGCCAGGAGAATCGTATACGTACACTGTACGGTATAGATCCCAGTCTCAGCAGGCGACTGAAGAAGTTTGGCATGAGGCCCATGGCCCTTTTGTGACAATTCCTCGAGATTCTTTTGAAAATGTTTCAGAAAAAGCTGATCTACCAGCTGCTGCGCATTATGGGCTTGCATCTATTTTTGAATAGCTGAAGAATAAAATAGTCAAAGTGGGTAAACTGATTTTTATTCTATAAACTGACTTCTCTGGGGACCCCCAAGGACCTCCCCGGGTCCCACTTTGAGAACGACTGTTCCATAGAGTCACCACTGAGGGAATCCTGACTGGCTGCATCACTTATCAAGGACCCTAGCCACCAGAACCACACAGTTACAGTGGCTACCACACAGCCTCAAGGTCAGGGCCAGAAGGCTCAGACAGATGCTTCCACCAGGCAACTAAGTTGATGAGCACTACTAGCCAATCGAAATATGTCAATCTGCAGTCACTGAATAAGGTGATTGGGCGCCGTCTTTAAATATCATCTGCACTTTCACCACCAGCGTTTTAGACTCCAATGGGGTTCTTTCTCCTATTAAAAGCTCTTAGGCTACTATTAATCTTGATCTCAATCACTGGAAGTTAAATAACTATCTTCAACAGGCGGTCTGATTGTCTGTTTGTGGACACTGGCCCTGCACATGTGTCAAAGGATGTGTGCGCCGTGAACGTGGGTGACCGTGGCAGTGGATAATGGCCACATTATTGCGTAGCACAACTGTGTAAATGCTCCCTTCCGCTGCAGGCTCTCCCGCTGAGGTGGTCAACACACATGTTGAGCAAATTCACATGCACGCAGAAACACACTATTCACATATATTCACACACACGTATGCACGCACACACACACACACACACACACACGCACAGAAAGAGTGAGCGGAGAGAAAGAATGAAAATGTAGGGACTTGGAGAGAAAGCATATGTCCTAAATAAACACACAAACACCCAATAAAGCAAATATATCTGGAAATGTAAGGACCCGTCTAAAACAGTGGTTCCCAAACTTTTTAGCCCGTGACCCTCCAGAGAAATTAGCCATTTGCCTGTGACCCAAACTACTAGTGAAAACAGCAGAGCTCACAACAAGTCGCTTTGCGCTGCGTTGTGAGCTTGTAGATCGGCTATTTTCACTACTTCTTAATGATAATTTTCTTACATTTATGGAATTTCTTAGATGTATTTGTTTGTTTCAAAATGTACCAAAAGGAATCTTTTGTGGAGGGGAAAATGTTTTGAAACTGGGATTTTTACTCGAGCCGCGACCCATAAAATTGGTCTGTGAGTGACCCACAAATGGGTCCCGACACACTGTTTGGGAACCAGTGGTCCAGAACGTTCAATGATGTTAAAACATTTGACTCCTACAGGTGTGTGGGGAGATTAAAGAGAAAGAGAGGGTTATAGAGGGCCATATATATAGGTTCCCATGCAGCGGTCCCCCGTGCAGCTGGGGATCGCCCAGGCACCTTTACCCGGGGGTCCCGGGAATAAATCATCCATCCTGCCCCCATGTTCTACAGCAATCAAGCTTAGAGCAGAGCACCTGGGCAGAGCAGGTGACAGTCATATAGTTTAATCCCCACGGTCCCGGAGGTCACCCTCGATCAGTGGTTCTCAACCTTTTCAGGCCGCGACCCACAAAATAATCATATTTTAACTGGGGACCCCCCCCCCCCCCCCCCCCAACCTTGACGAGCACTAAGCGTTGATGAGGCATTACATGTATAACATGGTTCTATTGTGAAAATAGCAGAGCTACATGCTCACAACGCCTCGCAATGCGAGGCGTTGTGAGCATGTAGATCGGATATTTTTAAAATCTTTGCCTCTAATATTTGACAATTTGGCCAATGTTTAATTTGTCATGTTAGAGGCATTAAAAAGTCCTTAAATTGTGAATTTAGAAATGTGCAGAAACCTTGGTTTGTTTACAGTTGTGTGAGAAAACATATTTTGCACATTAAGTTAATCATCTGGGGACCCCCCCGGGGGTCCCAACCCACAGGTTGAGAACCACTGGCTTAGAGCAGAGCACCTGGGCAGAGCAGGTGACGGTCATATAGTTTAATCCCCACGGCCCAGGAGGTCACCCTGTTCCCACACACATACAGTATGGATAACAAGCGCTGAAATGCCCCCCCACACAGGCAGACTGAATCAAATTACTCCCCACACCGGACACAATAAAGTTAATTCTCTGCCGATTCATTGAGAGTTCAGAGGGGCCACGGAGCAGATTGTTTCATGTGAGAATGGTTAACCACTTGAGCCCTATTCTATTCACCTGCATGAATCAAAACAGCATCCCGGTTCCGACAATGGAACAATTAAGGGGAGAGCGCTTGTTTTTCGGTGGAGATGACGGAGGCACGCCGGCGTTATATTATAAACACAATCTGATCTAGCAATCATGACATATATGCTATTTATTATAATCACTAATTCACTATGAAGTGTCTTTAATTATAATTAAAGTAAAAATCACACCCGTGTGAACTGAGCGGTGGTCGTGGTGTGTGTGTGTGTGTGTGTGTGTGTGTGTGTGTGTGTGTGTGTGTGTGTGTGTGTGTGTGTGTGTGTGTGTGTGTGTGTGTGTGTGCGTGCGTGCGTGTGTGTGCACTTGTGTGTGTGAAGAAAACACAGCCTGTGTGTGACCGCCCCCTCCCCTCCCCCTGTGTGTGTGTGTGTGTGTGTGTGTGTGTGTGTGTGTGTGTGTGTGTGTGTGTGTGTGTGTGTGTGTGTGTGCACGCGCGCGTGCGTGTGTGAGAGAGAGAGAGAGTATTGCAGTTGATGCTCAGACTAGACTCAACAGCACCCTCTCTGGTCACTGAGTGGTAGTTCAGGCTACATACACACATACATACACGGATACACGGATACACGGATACACACACGGCCATGCTATGGAGCGGTCTACCACCGCTCAAAAATAGTCAAATAACAAACAAGGACAAATTGTTCTGCCCACAACCTTATCAAACCAAAATGCCTAAACTGTAAATGTAGGCCTATTATAACTATGATAATGGTTCTTAATTAGTCCCAATTATTAAGTATAATACTTATAGGGTTAGTAAATCGTAAATAGTAAATCTTCAGCCCCCGAATTTCGTCACCTCCGCGTGGTCCAGGGGAACACAACGGAGCACTCCCTACCTCCGGTTCAGCCAATCACAAGCTTCCACTGCCGATACCGGGATGCTGTTTTGATACACGCTATTCACCTTATTCCTGGCCCCGCCCCCGGCTTCCTGTTCATATCCTGAAAGAGGCTGAAAAACATATTTTGGTTTCCTGTGTCCTTGCATTAAAGTGTCAGTAGATGGACAGTGGTTCCAAATCTTTTCATATCAAGGACCCCAGATTAACATATTTGTCCACAGTCGCAGACCCCAATCTTTCATAGACCTGGCTGCTTGTTTCTTTGGCAAAATCTGGCAACAGACAATTCCCTGTCACTTCCTTACTTGGGAGGAAGTGAAAAAATGTTTTTGAAGCAGCACACGGAGAAAAGCTTTCTAGCGCCCTCTGTAAAAGGCAATGGCTGCCTCCCAGAGAGGGCCAGGAATAAGGTGAATATGCTTTGTCCTATGATGGTGTCGTGTGGCGATCTTCGAGCTTGTCAAGTTTAGTTTGAAGGTTGGCTATTTTCACTATTTTTGAAAGGGTTTCAAAGGTTTTGGAAGTTTTCGCCTATAATGATCTGGCCAAACTAGGGACAGCATGGTTTTAAAGGGACAATTGTGCAAATGGCACCAAATTCATTTGTTCCATTTGTACAATCTTGGAGTGACAGTCCCCTAATGGTCCTTTTGGTTCAGTGTCAATAATTTAGCTTGGGGATAACTACCTCAAGGACCCCTGGGGATCCTTAGACCCTACAATGAGAACCAGCTCTGGTTCTAAAAGGTCTGGCCCTTTTCCACCAGGGTTGAAATGGACCGGTTCAGTTCTTTTTTTCCTGCCTAATTTTGAACCAGTTCAGAGTGTTTCCACTGGTTCCTAAAAGTTGGTTTGGAACTGGAACCAAAAAAAAACAAAACACCAAGGTTCCAAGAATCTAGATCGGAACCAGTTCTAGAACCAAACCTCTGAATGACGTCATATTGTAGTTTAGACAGAGCCGAACCAAAATAAATTTGGCACTAAAAGTGGAGTTGATCGGCCCTAACACTGAGGCTTTTACAGTGTACAGTACAGTGTAGATTGGGGTCCCAGAGAAAAAACTCAAACAGGGGGTGCATGGCAATGCATATCAAATGGGGGTCCTTGGGGCGCCCGCTGGCCTACTGGTCCAGGCACATACCACATAGGCATTGCCACATAGGCATTGATGCCTGATGGTGTCGCCGGTTCGATCACTGATCTGGACGACCTTTGCCGCGTGTCACTCTCCATCTCTCCCCCCATTTCCTATACTGTGCCATCGAATAAAGGCATAAAAAAGCTTTAAACTGGGGGTCCTTGAATGAAAAAGGTTCAGAAACAATGGTCTACAGAACATAACACATAACACACATAAATAGGGAAGGCTGAAACTGAAAGTGGATTTAAAGGTACTCCTAGATGTTGACAAAAGACAAAGTCCCCTGAACATAAGTGCACTGTACGGTGAGAGGGGACCCACTTGAGACCCCCCTAATACACACACACACCACACCCTAAACCCCCCCTCCAGCCCCCCCCCCCCAAAAAAAAAATCCCACCTCCCTGGCCCCTCCTAGTATCATGTTCTATATGACTTTGGAATTGGCCCAGTGTCTGTTCATTCACTTAGTGTGCACATTTTCCACACGGCCCCCGGAATGTCTTTTACACGTTTTCTGATTCCTCAAAAAAAGAAGAAAAAAAAAAGATGGAAAATAATGAAGGCGGCGCAGAAACCGAAGTCAGCGCTGTGTTCACACCAGATTATTCATTACCACTATAATGTTTTTCTTTCATTGCCAAAGTATGTTTCCCTCGTACGAGAAGTAAAAGCATGTGTTGTTTGTCTGCCAGACCAGCGCTCGTTAATCACGACAATATCTAGGAGATTTCCACCCATGCTATGTACAGTGATTTGCTTCACGTCAGATGGGGAGACCATCTAACATAACAATCCGGCGTGAGATCAGATATACGTTAAATTAACGTTTGTTTTCTCTTTAAGGGCTCAATCGTCACTATTTACATTACATTATTTATAGCCCGGTCCTAGTATCATAGTCACTCGAGTAAAAAGTAAAAAAAAAAAAAGAGAGATTCCTTGATACGATTCTCATCTGATAGAATTATTACGGGCCCGCCTACTGGCCTCCTTCCCATTTCCTCTCCTCCTCCTCCGATAAGGAGGTGCACTCCCTGACATTCCCAGCCGCACGTGACGAGGCCTCCGCAGTTATCGCCTCAACCTGTGACTGTGTAACAGTCGCTGCAGCTGTAACATCCATCAGCCTAAGAGCTGTAACATACCACTCCGTCACTGCTACCTCGCAGCCTGCTTTCCCACTCGCCTAGGGTTCTCACAGTGCTCTTGGTGTCTGCAGCGCGCTGATTCTCAACCGTTTTTCATTTCAACTACCTCCAGTTTGACATGCGTCAGACCACGCCACGGACCCCCATTTGACTCGATTTACCATATCGTTGCTGTTGGGAAGAAAGCTCTTATCTCCATTGTTTAACTTTTTGTGTTTTTTCGTAAATTAACACCCTACATGAGCATACTACGTCACACAAAAGTATCAATAGTAGCAGATACACAAGCTTCAAACGTGGCGTGAGGCGACAGGTTTTTGATGTAGATCTATACTACTATTTTTGAATTTGAATCCTGAAAAGTAACAGTTTTGGACATAATGAGGTTTCCACCCGACAAAGACAATATTCTGTGTTGATTTAACTACAAGTACTGTATACAAATGCAACCAAACGTACCCCCCCGTCCTCCTTCTTTTGCTGGGGTCCAGGGGGTCCCCAGCAAAAGACTCAAAATCAGTTTAACCACTTTAACCATATTTTATTCTTAGGATATTGGAAAATAGCCAATCTACAGCTCACAACGCGTTGGGTGCGTCAAGTTGTGAGCTTTTAGATCTGCTATTTTTGAAAAGATTTGACACAAATCTTCTCTTAAGGGGTCAACCGGAGTCCATTCATGCAGGGGGGGGGGGGGTTCATATACCTTGACTTGCAAATCGGTATGTTTCTGTGCAGAAAAGACACCAGAGAGAAATTTGTGAGATTCTTCGATGTTGCTATGCCGCAGAGTGTGTTGCTATAGCAGCAAACAGATCTTTATTTGCACTTGGAATATTTGGCAGCTCCGTAACTTTGCAAGAGCTGCAAATTATTATTTCGCTTGTACACATAAATCATTACATATCCCCTGGGGTATATACATGTGTTTAAAAGTGTGTTATTGCAATTAAAAAAAAAACAGAAAAACACTAATTCGAGGCATTATTTCATGATGTAAGCATAGCTAAGTGAGTTAATTTGTGCGCCGCGCAAGGAGTGTACCGTACAAAAGTGCATATAATGAATTACAAGGTTACTTAAGCACGCTGCCATGGCTGGCCGACCTTTCCGCTAACAAGACCCCTGACCCTTCAACCTTGCACTTTTGACAGTGAAGAAAAGTGCCAAAGCTAAGCCTGCACAGCTGAATGAACGCTGGAACGTTGCATGCGCGCGCACGTGTGTGTGTGTGTGAGTGTGTGTGTGTGTGTGTGAGTGTGGCGTGGGGGGGAGGGTGTTCTCCAGAGACCTCATATGTCATTGCCGTGTTGATAACTTAGATTTATGACCCCTCACCTTCAGCCCTGTGACCTTGACTAGTAAACTAAACTCCCAAACAGCCCACACCCCAGCAGTCAGAAGAAGAGATTTATGATACCCACCCACCACCACCACCACACATACAGTACACACAGTTCACCTCCACATAGTCACCCAACTGTTCTCCTTCATGACTTATACCAGGGGTCTTCAACGTTTTCAGGCCAAGGACCCCTTAGCTGAGAGAGAGATGAAGCAAGCAGGGACCCCCACAACCTGTTCATAGATTCCGTAGTTATATTGTTCGACAGCACAATCATCAGTATATTTTGGAATGGATTCATGTCAATTTGTGTTGTCAGATATTTAACCACTTGAACGGTAAAAACGTAATAAACTTGACCTTTCAATTTGTGTGCTCTTTTTCCCTTCTACACCAAAGCTCTTAGCCAAAATAGCCGATCTACAAGCTCACAACGCCTCACAGCACGAGGCGTTGTGAGCTTGTAGAGCAGCTATTTTTGGCTAAAGTTCTCAGAATATGGACACTAGGGTTCAATATAAAAAAGGAAAAAAAATCACATAAAGATTTGGAGGACCCCCTGTAGTATCTCTGAGGACACCCTAAGGGTCCCGGACCCCCTGTTGAAGACCCCTGATTTATATACTCGGCGACACATTATGTGAGCCGGCAGATCTTCTATTTTCGGGCGAGCGGCACCGCCGTACGACGAGGCGTTCGTGGCTTTCGTCTCCGGGGAGAAGCCTGTCACCTGTCAGTGAGAAGCGTCCGGCGTTGCATGTGAGCCTGTAACGTGAGACTCACGCTTCTCATGAACGTCTGCCAGGGGCGTCGCACCAAATTCTGGGCCCTGCATGGGTACAAGGATTCAATGACTGGGAACACATTATTATGCATTATTGTGTGCTTTAACTATTGAAAAAATCTGCTATTTTTGAAAGATCTTGCAAATTTGTGTCAAATCCTTCTGAGGTTTTTTGAAAAACCTGTTTCCCATCTCCAAATATTTAGTTCCAAGGACCCCCCCAGAAGCAAAATTTGAGTTGCAAATGTTCGCTTAAAAAATACATACATTCAAAGATTTGCACACATTTTCACGACTTTTCAAAAATAGCAGATCCACAAGCTCGCAGCGCGGCACCCTGTGAGCTTGTACATCTGCTATTTTTCAATAGCTAAAGTATAAAATAATCAAGGCCCCTCCACCTTGGGCCCTAGTAACTCAGTCCCACTTCCCCCCCCCCCCCCTTGTGATGCCCCTGATGTCTACCACCCCAGTCTCACTTTTTTTCCTTCCCCCCTCTCCCTCTCTCTCTCTCTCCCTCTCTCTCTCTAGCCCTTCGCTCCCTCCACCCCCACCAAGCCTTTCCATCACTCTTTCTGTCTTTGAAATCAAGCCACTCCTGTTGCAAGGGGGCACAGTCAGTCAGGGCCTGGGCCCCATTTATATCCTGGCAGGGAAGATTCCCCTGCCTCACTCAGGGGTGTCACAAGGGGTAGGAAAGTGGGACTGAGTTACTAGGGCCCAAGGTGGTGGAGGGGCCGTAATTATTTTATACTTTAACTATTGAAAAATAGCAGATATACAAGCTCACAGCGCGGCACCGAGTGCCGCGCTGCGAGCTTGTAGATCAGCTATTTTTGAAAAGTCGTGAAAATGTGTGTAAATCTTTGAATATATGTATTTTTTAAGCGAACATTTGTAACTCAAATTTTGCTTCTGGGGGGTCCCTGGAACTCAATATTTTGAGATGGGGTTCCGTGGCCAAATACATACCATTTTGGGGGTCCTTCACATGAAAAGGTTTGAGCTCCACTGACATAGAAACATAGGTTTTTCAAAAAACCTCAGAAGGATTTGAAATATTCAAAGATTTTCATGATTTTTCAAAAATAGCAGATCTACAAGCTCGCAGCGCGGCACTCGGTGCCGCGCTGTGAGCTTGTATATCTGCTATTTTTCAATAGTTAAAGCACAGGGGCCCTGCAGTGAATCCTTGTACCCAGGGCCCAGAATTTGGTGCGACACCCCTGGCCTCACTTAGCATCGCCCGCTGGCTGGCGGCGACAGGAATAGAACCCTGGGCCGGATGCTAGCGGATCCCAGGCTGAGCAACCAGCAGGTCTGCCGTGTCATTCGGGAAATCTCCCCCGGCAGCTGTGCTGACAGGGATGAAAGTGATAGTCAGTGTCAATACAACCAGCTGGGGGCCATTGTACCTGGGACCAGACTCCACCTAAACCCATAGCACTACTGTAACACTCCCCTTCACTCAATGACCATACATGAAGCTAGATAGCATTTTTAGGGTTTTTAGAAGAAAAAAAATATTTTACTGATTAGGTGCGTGGTCTACCTATGTTATTGTTTTTCTAGATTGATATTCCTATGCATTAGTTATATAGTTGTTGATGTACTGACATATTATCTTGCTTATTAAATTGATGTATTACCTGCTTATTGTAAGTCGCTTTGGATTAAAAGCGTCCGCTAAATGCATAAATTGTAAATTGGATGGTTTTGCTCACGTACTGTACTGGGAAAAAACTAAACTAAAAAAAAAATAAAACTTTTGTCTCACTTAAGTGTAATTTAAATATTGTCGTTTAACCATGGCAAGAATAACATAAAGATTGCAGCGTCAAATAGCTGAAAGTCTAAATGAAAAGTAGGGTAGATACCCAGTCCCCAAAAACCCAGACCTCAAGAATGAATTTTCTGCTTCACATTTCTGCTCAGTGGTGAAAAAGAAGCGGAAGAATAATAAACTATTTCTCCCTGTTTCTGATTTCAAAGTGAGGTGAGAGGAAGGACCTGTAGCCTATGTGGCACTGTATGTGGGGACCCCTGGGAGGGGCCGTCGGTCTCTAATGATGTGGGAACAGAATGTTTTGGAATGGAGGGACGGAGGGAGGGACGGAGGGAGAGTTAATTAGATCAGGAGGAACCGCCCAACCTCTCTTCTCCTGGAGGATATTGGATTTCACATGCTATCACAAATCCTTCTGAATATGGAGCCACCTTTCAGACAGATAAGTCAGTGACTCCAGTGACATAAATCCTCTACAGACTCTTCCAACTATTCATTGAGGGCTTCCAGTGATTCAAGAAGGACCCATTGTTAGGGAAGTTAATTCGCAAGACCCCCTTTTGCAATGTCACAAAAGAAAAAAAAAAGAAGAAAAAATCATTATATTTGGGAGAACGGATACTGAAATGCATTAACCATGCTACACGTTGCGTCACTTTTACTCCCTTTTTTTGTCTTAAATTCTGCCCTTCACGCCTCTGTAACATTCCTGCTTTCCACTCATTCTCTCTGTGACAGGTCCATCCAAACAAAGATGGAAGATCCGTTCCAGAGGGCGTCCCTCATCCAAAACCAACCCGAGTGGAGACTGTGCCTCGCGAAGCGCCGTGACGACCAGCTCCTTTCGCCGTAAAAAAAAAAAAAAAATCCTCCAAAAATACTGTTGGAAGTTGGCAGGGGCGCAACTGTGACCGCTCGCAGCTCAGAAAACACTGCTCCCCCTCCCCCCCATTTTTTTTCCTGTGTAATGGAAACCTGTCTGAAGTCGGGAGAGCCACAGAAGCTCTGTGTTATGGTTAAATCAGAGGCCCGGAGAGAGCAGGTGCTTCCCCAGCACTCTGGGGAGACACGCTTGCCCTGGAGCTGCAGACCTGGGATCAGCTTTCGCTAACTCCACTTCTGACCTCAGCCACTATGAGCTAATTGAGCAAAACTTTCCCCGGATCGGCACTTCGGGCCAAAAATAAATAAATGAAATAAGTAAAAAATAAATCTGCCCAGATTTCCTGCACTTCTTGCAGCGGGTCAGTTTATACACAGGCAGCAGTGTTGCAAGGATGAGGCTCACCGCGGCACGGAAGAGGAGCAACGGGGATGTAAATGTTTTGAAGGCCCAAGAGGGGCTATTCATGGCAGGGGCAGTTCTCCACTTAGAAACATCACCACTTAGAAACACCCCCATTCAGAAAAAGAAACATCCCCACTTAGAAACATCCCCATTCAGAAACACCCCCACTTAGAAACAGAGTCTGAGCATTCATCAGTTTAGCATTCACCAGCGTCGGCAGGATAGCATTTCACCAGGTTAGCATTCACCAGCATCGGCGGCAGGTTAGCATTTCACTAGGTTAGCATTCAGCGTCTAAAGCGTCTAAAGACTTGTTTTGTAACTTTTCATCATTAATCATTCCATGACAATATTCATGTAGTGTGTTACAAAATCATTATATAAACGTCCAAAATAGGACTGTCATTTATAGCTTGCAGCCCTTGGACTTTTGATATTTTGCTGAGTGGCCCCTGAGCCATCTTAAGCTGATTAGCCCTGATTTAGAATAATGGAGAAATAATGTTTCTGAATGGAGATGTGAATGTTTCTGAATGGAGAGGTGTAACCTAGGTTTTGGTGTCACCTCCATTTAGAATAATGGAAGTCAATCTTCTAAATGGCAATGTTTCTGAATGGAGAGAAGACAATCATTTATTTCTCAACCATGTTTTGGGGAGAATGGGGACACAGCAACTTTCTTTCACCGTAACCATTTGGCGAAGCAAAACGTCGCAGTAACGCTGCACTCTCTCCGTTGACCTTTGTGAGACATGCATGCTTCTAATTTTCCCAGTAAGAGAAGGAACGGAGAATACATCCATCCACTTCAAAGTCAACCCTGAAAATAAAATCCTATCGCCAGAAAATTCCTTGGCCTCCTGTGTGCATTCCTGCAAGCCCCGAAACTTCTGTTTCTACGCTGTAGGTACGGTATATAAGACACTACAGATAGCGTACATAATGAAAACACGGTAACAGATATTCAAAGTAAAAGCGCCGAACAGCTGACGGACGGCGTAGTTCCAGATGAACGCCGGGGCCCGAAAGAAAGTGGTGGTATTGTTCTTCCATTATCTAGCGTGTTAAAGGTTCGTCGTGTTTACTTGGGTTTTCTCTCCATAAAAATTTACGGTCGGCCGTACTTTCATGTTGGCTGAGTTATGTGGCGCTCTCTGGCAACGCTGCAGTGGGGGGCTTTGATGTAGAGCCATAAAAGCTGGAAGAGAGCAGTCAAGGCAGCACACTGTATTGTGGGTTGGGTTGAGACAGGACACTCAGGTCAGATAGAAGGAGTCAGCAAGCCGTACACAGGGTTCCCACACATCTTTACCAATTCATTTCCAAAACTTTTACATAACTTTTCCAGAATATTTAACCCGATTTCCAGGACTATATAACAATAATTCAGCTCAATAACGAGTCGCTTACTCCTATGCGCAATGCCCAAAGACTGGTAGTGTATGCCATTGGTTCTTAACCTTTTCAGGCTGTGACCCCCCGAAATAATCATATTTGAAGATTTGAGGAATTTTGTATAACACGGTTTTATTGTGAAAATAGCCGATCTACATGCTCAAATCGCCTCGCGTTGCGAGGCGTTGTGAGCATGTAGATCTGCTATTTTCACAATTTCTGCCTCTAATATTTGACAATTTGGCCAATGTTTAATTTGTCATTAACAAAAGGTATTAACAAAAGTATTAACAAAATCAATAACCAATAGTCAGGGGATATCTTTAGAAATAGTGTCAAATCCTGGAATAAATTCCTTACCAAAAAAAATCTTCACCAATGTGTCTGTAAAGGTGTCTAGTAACACATCTCACAAAGATTGAAATTCAGTTTCCCTAGGAAAATCTTTGACAGCTAGGGTAATTCTGGGTCTCATTCAATCACTATACAGTATACTATAGGGGAAGAAATCACTCCCAAAAAATATGCTTTAAGTGGGATGTGAGGGGTCTAACTAGGTGTTTTTAATTATTCTGAATCCATTGCAAGCATTTGTTTTGCACCAAAAATATTCCTTGGGCTAGAAATGGACCCCCATACCACTGTGAAAAGTGATGACTCATCACTAAACCATCATTTTATGGGCTGTTTTTAGCCCAATGAATGTTTTTTTGTGAGCTCGTAGATCTGCTATTTTTGAAAAGTCGTGAAAATGTGCACATATCTTTGAATATGTACTTTTCTTTTTAAGCGGACATTTGTAACTCAAATTTTGCTTCTGGGGGGGTCCCTGGAACTATACATGTTTTGAGATGGGGGGTCCGTGGCCAAAAACATATCATTTGGGGGGTCCTTCGCGTGAAAAGGTTTGAGCACTACTGACATAGAAACATAGGTTTTTCAAAAAACCTTTGAAATTTGAAATATTCAAATATCTTGTATATCTGCTATTTTTCAATAATTAAAGCACAAAATGTGAGTGAATCCTTGTACCCAGAATTTGGCGCGACACCCCTGAAGGCAGCACACTGTATTGTGGGTTGAGACAGGACAAGGACACTCAGGTCAGAGGAGTCAGCAAGCCACAGAGTGAAGACAGGCACTCAGGGGTGTCGCACCAAATTCTGGGCCCTGGGTACAAGGATTCACTGCGGGCCCCCCATGAATGTGAGACTGGGAATGCGTTATTACGCATTATTTTGTGCTTTAACGATTGAAAAACAGCTGATATACAAGCTCACAGCGCTGTGAGCTTGTAGATCTGCTATTTTTGAAAAATCTTGAATATCTTTGAATATTTCAAATCGTTCTAAGGTTGTTTTTTTTTTAAACCTATGTTGCTATGTCAGTGGTGCTCAAACTTTTTCATGTGTAGGACCCCCAAAATGATATGTATTTGGCCACGGACCCCCATCTCAAAATATTTAGTTCCAGCGACCCCCCAGTAACAAAGGTTTGCTTAAAAAATACATATATTCAAAGATTTGCACACATTTTCATGACTTTTCAAAAATAGCACATCTACAAGCTCGCAGTGAGCTAGTATATCTGCTATTTTTCAATAGTTGAAGTATAAAATAATTAAGGCCCCTTCCCCTTGGACCCTAGTAACTCAGTCCCACTCCCCCTCCTTGTGACGCCCCTGTCAGCAAGCGATGTGCCACAGAGTGAAGGCAGGTACAGCTAATCCCATATAAACCGAAGGCCACGGTCTGAGCAGGACAATAACAAGGAACACATCCAAAAACATGGCCCAAAGTGAAATATGACCTTCTCTGATTAATGACTTTGCACAGGTGAGAGGCAGCTGTTCCTGTAACAATGGCAGCCCCTAGAGTTCGGCTGAATCACGTAATGTAGTCGACACACTTTGCAAAGGCGAGTTTACATTAAGTGTGAGTTCTTGTGGAGCGGATTTGTCTTTCGATGCCTTTGTATGCGTGCAATTCCATTAGATTACGAAGCATGCAGAGTACATACAGCCCACACTCTGTAGCATTAAAAAAAACATGCACTATCCATCAATCACATTTGACTTAAGATTACAGCATCAAACTGATTCCATTGCTGGCGTTTTCCCTTTGCTAACAATGTTTCCATTGCAAAGACAAATGGCACACTCAGGAGTTAGGACCTGAGTCACCGTAAGACCTGAGAAGCGGGGAGTGATGAGTTGTTTAAATCATCGCCGCACGCAACCTGAGTGCGGTGATTCTTTCATCATCGCAGAGGATCGATGGGGGTGGCTCTACTGAGCACGCTCCCAGTGAGCTCACTGCACTCGCGGAGGCGGGGGCGGACGTTTGGGGTGGGGGGGGTGGTGGGAGGTGGGGGTGGCAGGGGTAGAAAGAAAGAAAAGCAGAAGAAAAACATCAGGGTGAAAAATCACTGCGGTCAGAAGTACTCTAATTCCCCAGTCAGACTTTCCAATATGATAAAACCAGAAGTGGGAATTAACAGAAGCGAGGATTGTCCTGCGCGCTTCAATATCTCCCATTTTTCTTTCAGCTTGAAAAGATGTTGGGAAAGAGAGAGGTCTGGCTAAAAGCTCTGAGGACTCTCTGGTCCCTAAATGAAGACGGATCAGCATTTTCTTTCCTGGAGTAACCTGTGTGTGTGTGTGTGTGTGTGTGTGTGTGTGTGTGTGTGTGTGTGTGTGTGTGTGTGTGTGTGTGTGTGTGTGTGTGTGTGTGTGTGTGTGTGTGTGTGTGTGTGCCTGATGCCAGCATAAATGAATGCTTGCATGTGTCTGCACACATGCGGGTGTGCATGCGTGCGTGCGTGACTGCGCGTGCACGGCAAGCCTACGTGCTGTGGTATGTTTAGTTCAGACTTGGTGTAAGCTGTTGACAGAATCATTGGTTGATTTATGTCCCCAACAGCTACTGTCTGTGGGTCACCAGAGCCTCCAATGTTTACTGTTTATAACAACCAGCCTCCAAGATTCCCAGAGAGATCCAGACCAAATGGAGCATCACAGTAGTTCAGGCAAGCCGGCACGGAAGTCAACGTTCCTTTTTTTTAAAGAAATTCTTTGGGGCTTTTTTCTTATTGATAGGTACACAGGGTGTAGGTTGACAGGACATGGGGAGAGAGATGGAGGGATGACATGCAGGAAAGGAGGAAAGGTCGTTGGGATTGGGACTCGAACCCGCAACACGCTGTAGCAACACGCTGTTGCCTTCTAAAGTTTGTGTATGCGACGTGACAGTCACTTATCTCTCGATTAGGGAGTCTTAATGGTAATTTCTGTGTATCTTTCTGTTCTGCCGTATGAGGGGTTTATTACAGAGGACATCATCACCATACTGACTTTTGTCGAAGTTTGTGGTATTTTTACCACGTACATACAAAACGGGCAGTCAATATATTACCAAAATATTACCAGAAAAAAGCAGTCCAAGTAGGGAATGGAACTTTACCCCTGGTGAAGGAGTTTAAGTATCTCGGGGTCTTGTTCACGAGTGAGAGAAAGGGAAAACGGAGAAGGAGATCAGCCGGAGAATCTGAGCAGCCGGAGAATTACTTTAGCTATTGAAAAATAGCAGATATACAGCAGGTTGGCACTCAGTGCCGCGCTGTGAGCTTGTATATCTGCTATTTTTCACTAGTTAAAGTACAAAATAATGCGTAATCATGCGTTCCCAGTCTAAATGGGTTAAACCCCATCGCCCTATGAAGAACATTCATGGGGGGCCCGCAGTGAATCTTTGTACCCGGCCCAGAATTTGGTGCAACACCCCTGCCTGGACCACTACCCTGTGGCCCAAGCCAAGTGAAACGATCCTAATGGTTAATTCCACGGAATCTACAGTATTAAAGTAGACCGACATTCACTCGCACATGACGAACATCTCTCGCTGCCACCTCAAATGACAGCTCGCCAGTGATCAAACTCCCTCCACCTCCGAGCCTAGTCGCGTGCGTTTAGGGTTAGGCATAGGGTTAGTAATGGGGAGAGTCGGGCGAACGCAACATCGGAGTAATGCGTGTCGGAACAACAACACGCACCACTTCCCGGCCTCATCCTCTAGCACAGGGGTCTTCAACGTTTTCAGGCCAAGGACCCCTTAGTTGAGAGAGAGAGAGAGATGAAGCAGGGACCCCCACAACCTGTTCAGAGATTCCATATAGTTTCATCGTTTGACAGCACAATCATCAGTGTATTTTGGATGTCAGTTTGTGTTTGCAGATATTTAAACACTTGAACCGTCAATACTTAATAAACTTGTCTGCACCTTTTCCCCTCTACACCAAAGCTCTTTCCCAAAAATAGACGTTCTACAAGCTCACAACGCCTTGCGCTGCGAGGCATTGTGAGCTTATAGATCGTCTATTTTCAAATGGCCGAAATGTATATAGGGTTGAAGTGGTTAATGTATGTTTTGTAATAATAATCGCGCGCACAGCAGCGCGTAAAATAGACGCTTCGCAGACGTGTTTCACACTTTTAGCACTCCTTCAGCAGCCTTTGCTTCTAGATTTCTGCACTTTTGCGCCGACAGTTCAGTCTTCTTTCACCTTCTCCCCGCTGTTTGCCGCTACCAACATAAACATAAAAAGCTAGACGCCTCCTCAGGCTCTGGGGCGTTGGTAAAAGAGGACAGGCAAGCTTCCCGAATTCTGAAGGATGCTTCCTTGTGCGTCACAGAACGGGACGCTCGGTAGGCCAATCAGATGCAGGACTCCCTCTTTCCCACTGCAGGAGGCAGAGTGCCTTCCACAGTTCCACACTTCCGCCAGTCCTGTTTTACCAGTCGCGCCAATGAACTGCAGCGGCGGATGAGGTATCTAGCTTTTTATATCTGTGGCTACCACGAGCTGCTGCGAGCCTCTTTTTTCAAATGCACTTAACGTCGTGGAAAAAAGAGGCTCACGTATAGTGTTTACTTTCCTGCCGACGCAGCTACTATACGTCATGCAGACATGTCAATATGAGTGTGATAGACAGACGGTCCCATCCAATCACCTGCCAGGTTGAAAAAAGGGACTGCCTTCTTCAGCGGTTGGTCCTGAGCGGTTCCGGATAGAGGCTGTATGGGGAACTCAATACGCCACCATCTGGCAGGGTCAGGTTATCCTCAACATGTCAGCTGAGGACAGAGGTCGGACAAGATGAGTCACATCTCTGTTAGTTTTAACAGATAAACAACGACACTAGCCCTGAAACATGGCGGTCGTACCCGTCAGAAAGTGATCCGATTAAAATGCTTTTTATTAAACTATACGATATAATAAGATACGAGTAATTCTGCTTGAGCGGACCATATTCTGACATCCGTGACCCTTCAGTAAGCACTTTACTTTTGAAATCTGAATGTTTGTGCAGACGTTCATCACAAATTGGCTAAACTGCTCCAAACCAGGTTGAGGTGGATGCATGAGAGATACGACTGTCATGTTTCAGGGCTACAACACCCCACATGTACATGAATAGGGCTAGGGGATCAATATCATGATTATTTCAAACTTTAACTCGATCACGAATAATGAACGATTATTTAAAATATATATATATATGTATGTGAAGACAGCAGATCTACAAACTCACAACATGTCACGATGCGACTCATTGTGAGATTGCAGATTGTCTATGTTCATTAATTTCGCACACCACCATTGCACAACAAAGTAATACAAGGTTTAAGTGCTTAATCAGATTAAATCGTGTCGATTCGTTGATAGGTTATATAAAATCCTTTTGTTTTAAATCAGAAAAACTCTTCTTCTCAATTATTCGATGCAAGATTAAGTCGGTTAGCAGTTCTAAATTTCTGTTTCGATATTAGGTTCGGTTAATTGCCCAGCCCTACTATGAACACAACACAATAATTTGCATGAGATGCATGTCATGTCATTATTATTATTACTATTATTAATAATATACAGACATAATACCAAACCAACAGAACTGATCAGTGTGCCACCAAATGAAAACAGAAGATTAAGAACACACTTCGACTTCTTCTATCTGCTATCTATAATATACATTCTAGAAATAGTTAAGGTCTTACAGCATGAAGCAACTTCTTCCATCTTCCTCCCTTCACAAAAACATAACTGGGGGGTTCAGAGAAGGGACACTGTTTGTGTGGTCTTCTGAGTGCAAGGCTAGTGAAAATTACCAGAATCCATGCTAAAGAGGGTTGTGTTTATAGAAGATAAGACCCTTAAATGTGTTTAAACAGATATTCAGATCCAGACATTCCTTAGAGTCACTATACACGATAGGAGCCTAGATCACTGGCCTTTGTTGGTCCTAAAATAGCACAGCAAATGATGTAACCTAGCCATAGGCCTAGTCTACTCTAAAAGTAAGAAAAGACGCATGCATCATTCGTTTTGATGCAGTAAATATACATCTAATGACTCACCTCCTTGCTGCGTGAATTTGAGATCATTAGGCTGTAATAGTTTAAATTAGGCCTATATTTTAGACCCAAGCAAAATGCAAGTTGCGCTTTCTTTTCCCCAATTCACAGAGCAGTACATCATAGGGATAGCAAAACGACTCCTAAGTAGCTCTTCGTTGTGTTTGGTGGATCTGCGTTTTTGGTTTCATCCAATCACATCGACGAGCGTGCACTGACTGAGTCCGAGACTCTCGCGTTGCAGCCTGGTTGCAGCTGACCGTCTGTCATCAGTGTCATGGCTGCCTCCGTGCAGAGGCTGCACAAATGCGCCGTGTCTCCGACGGGGAAACACACCGCGTCGGTTATCTTCTTGCACGGCTCAGGTGCTGCTCAGCATTTTGATATAATAATGAAACGTGTGATGATAATTAGTGGGAAAAAGTAGAACTGTGTGTGTGTGTTTGCTGGACTGTCATACTGCTGCAGAACAGCTAAGCTATATGGAGCCAGATCAGTCTCATAATTCACAAATGCCTACCTCCAGTTTTGTAATTTTTGAAATTTTGTGTTTCCAAATTTTGAACTCACATGCCCAGATTTGAAACTCACAAGGTCAGATTCTTGTGTATTTTGTATCTGTGATTTGTATTTGTGTTTTGTATTTGTGTTTTGTATCTGTGATTTGTATCTGTGTTTTGTATTTGTGTTTTGTATCTGTGATTTGTATCTGTGATTTGTATCTGTGATTTGTATTATTATTTGTGATTTGTATCTGTGATTTGTATCTGTGATTCAAATCCACAAAATACAAACACGAATCACAGATACAAATCACAGATACAAATCACAAATACAAAACACAAACACAAAACACAGATACAAATCACAGATACAAAACACAGATACAAATCACAAATACAAAACACAAACACAAATCACAGATACAAATCACAAATACAAAACACAAATACAAAACACAGATACAAAACACAGATACAAAACACAGATACAAATCACAAATACAAACACAAAACACAGATACAAATCACAAATACACATCATATATATCCACAGATCATGCACACGTCTGCTGTGAGGTCATTCTTTCCACCACTAGGGGAAGCTGTGCAGTGAATTTTTTTCTACGGTGGATCTCAGTTACAAGTTTATGAGACTCAGTCTGACGGTGGGCGTAGCAACGTCATCATTGGCTGTCTTTGAGCTGTCAATCAAATCGGGATTCTGATTGACAGGTTTATCAGCCAATGGGACGGCCCGCCTTCAACCAATCCCAAGACTCCTTACATCGTCTCCTCCAATCACATGATCGCAGAGCAGACCACTTCCTTGTTGACAGGGTGACATATACTCCGTCCTGTTTAAACGTTACAGTGTTTTTTCAACTTTATTTTCATCAGTTTCACATTTTGGGACTTATTATTAATATAATTGGCCGTTCGGTTTTTGGTATAGTGTTTTGATAAATGCCACGTTAGCAACGTTAGCACTCCTAACCCTGGGCAGTGATGCTGTGTGTCATAATGTTATTAAAATGAGAAAAGCATCTATTGCTGGATAGGTCGCGCTGCATCTTCAAAGGTGAGTCACATTCAACCGGTCTGTTGAAGTTAAGATGCGCTCTGGAAATACAGTGATGTTATTTTGTGATTTCACTATGAAAAACGTCTCATTTCAACTGTAAAGTGAAGCACACAGTGCATAAATATTTCGTGATGTTGGGCCATTGTAAGGAGATCAAACTGAACGAAATGAAATGCTTTATAAACGTCTTTTGTTTCATCAAGTTGGAACTAGTGATGACGTCAGTGTGGTGCTTTTTCCAGCGAAAATAAAATGAATGTACATTTTGTTTTATGTGTACCCAGACTGTTATGATATGCAGTGGCCATTCAAGGAGACAAATGGTGATATTTGTCTGTTTCCTACAGGTATGTGTTACATACTGTACCTAAACACTATATTGTTTTCATTTAATGTTCTGACCCAATGTTTAGCCCAGTAAATGCTGCTATTACAGTATTTTTCTATTTACCTATTGTTAAAAAAGAAAAGAAAAGTGTATTAGATTAGATTACTTCTGTTATTGGTTAGGCTGAGATTAGATTATTATGATATGCAGTGGCCATTCAAGGAGACAAATGGTGATATTTGTCTGTTTCCTACAGAATAAAATGTCAAAAGAGGTTCCTGCTGTCATCATTGCCTCCCCAGTGCTGTCCGTTACACTGGATAAGTCGCGCTTCATCTTCGATTTCTATAAGGTGAGTCACATTACATTCAACTGGATAGGATAGATAGTCATTATAATATTGTTAGTTCACCAATAGCGCAGTGGGAATCATTCAGTAATAATTCAATCACTTGTTTGTAAAGGTGCTGTTTTTACATTTCTGTTGGAACATTAGCCCAAAATTGCAGATCTACAAGTGATGCGTTGTGAGCTTGTAGATCGGCAATAGAGCAGTGGTTCTCAAACTTTTAATTCCTAGGACGCTCACAGTTTGGTACCACTTGTACACTGTGTCAGAGTTACAAACGAGTGTCCATTTGGTTTACCATCAATCATGATGGGGACAACCTGGAACCCCCACTTACTGCTAGGGGACCACCTGGAACCCCCTTGACAACCCCTTGGTTACAGGGACCTCAATGCAAAATTGTACAGTACATCTTTATACTCAATGGGGTCGATGCTGGGTCGCCAACAGCATCAGCCAACAATATTCCCTCTTAATAGGGTTGTGCTATAATTTAGTTTTTACGTGTGCGCTATGACTTGCACCTGTAGGCGTGTGTTGTCACTTGCACAGCAACCTCACACTGTTTAATAGAGAGTCACCCACACACAGGCGCTGTTGCATGTAGGGTAAAACGTACAGTCATTTTCCATGTGTGCACTATAGCTAGCTACTGTACACAGTCTACTCTCACCATAATCCACATTTGTGAGCACATAGCGTGTAAGGTCTAGTTATAATGTAAGTAATGAACAACACAGTCAAAGCCCAAGTTACCTTCAACTGTGACGTGTTAGCCAGAGAACAGAATCAGTGATGACATTCTACACATGCTCAATCAGTGGTGGAAAACGTACTCCAATGTACTCACTCTTTTACAAGTACATGTCCAATATTCAAAATGTGCTTGAGTAAAAGTACAAAAGTATTGGCTTCAAAATGTACTTAAAGTAACAGAAGTTGCAGATCTACAAGCCCCAAATGCAGACTGTTCTGTTCACAAAGCGTTTTATTTTATTTTTTAACCGCAATGTCTTGTGAGATGTAAATACTCTGAAATGAGTAAATCTGATTTCTATATTTCCATGACTGTGCCACAGTGGAGGTATTCATTTCCTTTTTGACTTTCTCTTTTCAGGAAACGTGTCCACTCTGTGTGTAACTGTTTCCCAATGGTGAGGAACTACAATGGCATGCCAGCTGTTGTGGAGAAGACAGGTATAATACATTTGACTTAACAATATCTTTCCATTTCTTTTTTTTACAGTTAAACTACAGCAGAGGTTCTCATGCTATGTTTATGTAAATCCTTAGAATGTCAGCAGACCACAGTCCCTTTCCTTCACCTGAACAAACCACAACGTCACAAAGCAGTGCCACTGCTGCGGGCACGTTGGCTCTGCGTCCCAGTCGGCACCACGATCCTGCTGTCCCAGGTACCAGACACCCCACAAACACCCTTGTTACTATCAAAACCTCCCCTGGCTGTCAGTCAGTCTGTACGTCACACTTTTCCCCATGTCATATATCTGCCACCGTTGCCAAAACCACAACCTCCACCCCTCATTTCTCACATGCCCCTCTTATAGCGCCACCATGAGGCAGATTCTTGCAAAGCATATACATATACAGTATATACTGTACATGTGACCTGAAGGTCGCTCATCTCCCGATTAGGGATTCTTATTGGTTGTACAGTATACATATATTTTTTAATGTAAATCTTTTTTGTATTTCATAGACTGGCAGGCGATTCAAGATCCTTCAAAGGCTGCAACCCTGTTCAGGACGCGCATCTCGAGGGAGCAACGAGAAGAGCCAGACCTTTGTGTGTCAATGGATCTCCATTCTGATGTCACAGCCAGAGAAGCTTCAGTCATCGCCTTCTATAAGCAAAAGCAAACTAAATGGGCTGCCCACCCAATCTGTAGGCTAGAAGGTATCCATATTAATTTTCAAATATAATCTATTTATATTTTTCCAGATTATTACTATGAAAACCTCCACCGGCAGTCCGTACGTCAGTCTGTCCGTCACATCACACTTTTGGCCCTACTCTTATCTCCGGCACCGTTGCCCCTATCCATGCCAAACTTTGCACACACACTCCTTGGCTGGCAAACCACAGCCTCCGCCCCTGATTTCTCACATGCACCTCTTCTAGCGCCACCATCATTTTGCTTTTTGCAGACAACATACATGCGAGCTGACAAATCTTTAAAAAATCTACTCTAAGATAAATGGCAAAGAAATTAAGAGGCTTACTGCTTGTGCAGACATTTTGTTGGTAATATGACAATGTAGCCAAAACATATAGTGTATGGCAAAGTGTTAGTGCTAATATAGCTGTCTTAGATCCTCCACAATGTACAGGTATATGTTTGACATAATCTTTAATAGGCAATTTAATGAACGCCATTCTGTTAAATTCATATGGTTTCATCTGGTAATGAGCAAATGTCATCCTTTTATGACTATTTTGCACGTTTCAGTTTAGTGCGTATGGTACGTCTTGGTTTAACATCTGTAAAGCTTAAATAAACAATGTGAAAAGGACATTCACTGTGTGCTGGCCATTCCTAACTCTAAACCATTGTAAAGACATTAATCTGAGTGTTGAGGCTTTTTGCACTGCAGCCATTTCTCTCAACTCATGTACCTGAACACAAGTACAACCTTGAACCCTTTTGTTTGTCTGAACTGCTATTGGGTGTAGAGAATATTTCAATAAAAACCTGGATGGCAGAGTTCGTGCAGACCGAAAGGGGAAAAAATAAAGTAAATGTTCAGTGTGAGTGGCATTAACCAAAGTTTAACTTGATGACTTAAAATACCCATCACTAATGTATGCCTTATGTTAAATCAGCAGCACCATGAGTCCCTTATCAGGGCAGGCTCGTATGAAGAGGCCTGTGACATGTATAACAAAGCTAGAACAAGTGTTTTGCCTGATGCCTGTCCTATAGCACGGTAGCACCTTTAAACTTTCACAATGACTTGTACCTTGAACAACAACGCAGTATTGTTCTAAACAACTTGACTTTATTTAGAAGCTTTCCAAAAACAGCTCATATTTGACACACCCGGTTTCTCATGATGATGCCTCAAGTAGGTGCTCAACATATTGGACAGTGTTGAGATATATGTCCACCCCAAAACAGTCTGAATCCAGCAATGGATTGATGTCGTATTGTAGTTCCAACATTTCAGAATCTGAAAGAGGATTGAACATTACAGGGACATTGACCCCAGAATGTGGTTCAGTCATGTATCCACTCTCCTCCCATTCAATGTCTGGCATCAGTAGACCCTGAAAAAGACAAACTGTGTGTATGAACATTGTGCAAATTAAATGTTTAAGTAAAGACATTTAAACAAGCACTACAACATATTAGTCGTGTTATGGTTGTAAAATAAAGACAATGATGTTTTTCTCTACATAAGAAACTGTTGAAAAATGGAAGTCATATTGTCATGGGAAAGTGGTCCACTCTTCACCACAGGTACACACAAACAACGGGTTCTGTCTCTCAGATGGGGGCTGTGAACAATTCAGAAACCTGTCTACCTGTGACATCAATGGGGAATCCAAAATAGAAACTGCAGGTTCTTTTCATGTAAGATGTGCTTTGTTCACGCATTAATACAAGTTTGGCCTAACTTGCTAAATGATTATGTCACTGGTAAGCAGGTTTCTGAACTGCTACAGTACGCTTCTGAGACAGTGAGTAGACAAAAACGCTGCACCCTGACGATCACTAAGAGTTTGACAAGCATTACAATTGGTAGATCACTATGTATATTTATATTTTCTATTGTGGAAATAGTCGATCTATGTGTGAGTATGTAGATCTGCTGTTTTTACAATTTCTGCCTCTAATGGCCAATGTTTAATTTGTCATATTAGAGATATTAAAAAGTCCTTAAATTGTCACTTTATAAATGTGCACATACCCTCTATACACTTCAACTTTGTGTGGTTAGGTTTACTGTTGAGTGAGAAAACAATGTTGCACATTAAGCCAATCATCTTGGGAACCCTCACAATAATTTGGAGACCCCCCTGGGGGTCTAGACCCACAGGTCGAAACCACTGCTATAAGGGGACAAGAGCTGTGCTGAGTCATTCAAAAATGTATCCACAAGTTTCCGCGGGAGTTTACTGGAGACTATCGGGACCAAACTTCCGGGTTTAACAGCAGACATACAAGCTCACGTCGCGTCGCAGATGCAACCCGTTGTGAGCTTGTAAATCGCCGGAATCGCCGGAAGGGGTTCCATGCGGCAAAATTAAGTCCATCCATTTTTAACAGTCTTAGGTGAAGTTCCTTAGGGAAATTGGCAAAGCGTTTAAAATGACTATTGTTGCATATACAGTATTTAAATAAGCCTTGCCGAGCCATGAGGCCCATAGGGCAGGAGCCTATGTCCATGTTCTGTCACGTGATGCAGCTTGATGTACAAGTTACTGTTGGCAAACCAGCATCGACCCCAATTCCATTTGGTGACACACATTTTTTGCTTTAAGCATTATCTCGTTGAGTCGTTTAAGTGCAGCATATGCTACCATAATTCCTTGGATTTGGCAACCCAATATTAAAAGACGGTTAGTAACATACTAGTGGTGTTAACATACCAGCAACCATACTGCTAGGTGAAAGCCCTTATTACTGCCTCAATTACCTTTGGCAATTCTGTGGGGTCTTCCCTCTCAGCTCTAGGAATGGCAGTGTCAGCAGGAGGTGCTCGCTCAACGACAGTGCACTCGTCTCCTCATCAGCAGATGGATCACATTCTGTGCCATCAGATGGCTCGGATTCATTCACCTTAAGAAAGAAATAGGTAGTTAGTCAATCAATCAATAGCACACACACACAAGGGGAAAGAAAGTGGAGAAAAGCTGTACAGCTTACAGTGGCTGCTATGGGCCGTCAACATAATCACTGGCAACAGACACCCACAATAAATACAGTTCGCCTTCTGCAGGTCAGCAAACTCAGGAGCGTCATATGGGAGAGGTTCTGTTGATAACTCCTCCTGTAGATGGGGTGGGCAAGATGACAATAATTATCGTTGGGAGAATATGATATGCCTTTCCAGTCCCCTCGTATGTCTCGTGACACAGACATACAGCGAGTGCTCCTTCTATGAGTCTCAGCTCTATAGCTTAATTTATACTTATAGTACGGTGGTGTAATTCGCCAAAAAGAACAAATCGATCTCTCATTAGCTTGAATATCTGCCCCTTGCTTCCACGGCCCCTCCACCTTGCTTTGGGCAGCAGGCAGGCTACTAGCGACAGACACACAGAACCAGTGGTGTGATATGGATTTTAGAAGTGTGGGTCCTCTAAATTCATGATGTCATGCACGCTGTTTTTATTGTTAAGTGTGTGTTTAGTGTGTGCATATGAGGCGCGCATGCGTGCAGCAAAATAAGTGTGGGCTCGCTGAGCCCACGCGAGCCCATGGCATCTCACCCCTGCACAGAACCCCTACCTGTAGAGGAGCGAGATACAGCATGTTCTTTCCACTATTGGAGACACTCTTGAGCGCGCTGGTGGTGTACCCTCCAGGGCCCTGTAAAACGACACCCAACCTCCGATGTCCACTACCACCTGATTTCAAAAGGAAAGTGTGTCTATTAGGTGTATTCAGTGATAATGAAAGTGGCCGGGGGTCATCTTGTCCCTTACTGGCCTTACAGCGTGGAAATGTTTAGTTTTTATAGTTTTGTTACACCATAATGTTCTCGTTTTGATCATTAGACCCAATCACTGAATATCGGTAGGCCTACGTCTCCAGCTTCAGGATATGTATGATACTGACTTACTACGAGACTGTGGCATTTTATGAGTTCAGTAGTTAACAATCTAGGCATTTAGCAGACGTTCTTAATTCAGAGCGACTGTGGTTCTCAAAACTTTTATTTTGACCATCATAACTAATCATAAGAACTACGGCCATACTCTACCCTGATTGGTCGAGGACTGGCTGGCCTGGCTGGCCACCTCTGAAAACTGAATCTAGCTATGCTCGTAACACGGGCCATGGTGGAAGTCCTATTATGGTCAGCACACATTCTAGTGAGGAGAATGAATGGAAAATGTACCAATTATATTTTTATTTGAATGAAATACAATCACTGAATATACCTTTAAAACATACATTTCATATCCATTAATATCAGGCTAATAAGTCTTTGTCAGGAAAACAAGTGTCTCAACAATTTGAAGAGTAATGTGAGTGGTTAATGCAAAGGATGTTCTATGGGGATTTTAACATAAAATGGAGGAAATGCTACCTGAAGCTTTGTTAAACATCCAGCTTCCCTTTAAAGTCCTCAGTTTAGGAAACTCTGCAAACATTCGATCTGCAAACATTCGAGCTTCAAGCTTTAAAAGAAAGAAAAGTTCTGTGTTCAGTTAAGTTATCTTTAAAGACAAGGTCACGTTCCTCTTCTGGCCCCTTTGGAGTGTACTCAGCGGGTCCCAGAAGGGCATGTATAGTGAAGTTGGTCTCCTTTATGACAGCGGTGGTGGTGGTGAATCTCTTTATTCCTCTTGGCTGATCAGCTTTTGAGTAGATGTGCTTAAATGGCCTGAAGTGTAAATGATACAAATTGTGAGCAAAAAACAAAAATATATTAATATACATACAGACACACACTATATGTACTTTAAGCTTGTCATGACAAACTTAACTTTCTGAAATTAGGGATCTATGACAGGGTTCCCCAATTAGTTTTTCCAAAGGGCCGAATTATGTCTAGGGTACCAAGCCGAGGGCCACAACATTGCAGGGGGCGACGGCGGCGTTCCCACTACTCCAGCGACAGCTCAGATATCGTCGTTGTCGGGTGAAAATCTTGTATGTCCAAAACCGTTCGTTTTGAATTTATAATTTTTAAATGTATTTTAAGTAGTGAAAACAGCCAATCTACAAGCAATCTGCCGTTTCACTACTTTTGTACAACGGCCTTGTATGATTTGCGAAAGAACGTGCACATTTGGAGATACAAGATTTCCAGCTGACGACGACAATATAGCCTACTAGTGTTGTTGCTGCTCTTATACCACCATTATTACTGGGGTTGGTGGGGGCCAGACAGTAGCCCCCCGCGGTCCGCAAATGGCCCGCGGGCCGCCTATTGGGGAACCCTGATCTATGAGATGTACTAATTTATTAACTTTATCTAGGATTTCAATTAGTCATACATTATACAAGGACATAATGATAATCCAATTAACAGGCTCCTGAATAATGTCTCCACCTACCAGTCATGGTGAAAACCCACCAGGAGTCTAGAGGCCGATGTTAATTTGAAATCGCAGAATGCCAACTGGGGTTATCGCATACGTTTCCATGGCGACTGTTGACACCCGCGTGGCAAAAAGTGAGGGATTGTTGCCATAGTGACAGTCAAGTTACCTGGAAGTTGGTCTCCTTCCAGCCCGGTTTTTTAGCCAGCATTCTGACGAGGGCCTGGTAGGGCATGTCAGCTTTATCCATGGTCTCCACCGCCTACACCACAACATAACACACATTAACCCATTAAGACCTGAAAAACACCTAAAAATGTCTTCTAAATCCTAATGGTATTCTGAAAAACTCCAAGTTTCTATATCAGTGGTGCTTAAACTTTTTAATGTCAAGGGCCCCAAGAATGATCTGTATTTGACAGCGGACCCCCAACTCAAAATATTTTGTTCGAGGGACCCTGAGAAAGAAGGATTTGAGTTACAAATGTTCGCTTTTAAAAAAAACAAGATATATTCAAAGATCTGCAATACTTTTCATGATTTTTCAAAAATAGCAGATGCCACGCAGTGAGCTTGTATATCTGCTATTTTTTAATAGTTAAAACATAAAAAATCCCAGCATGCACACTCCCTCACCGCCAGTTCCACCTCTGCCACCTCTTTGGTCTCTGCTTGTTTCTTGCCTTTAGCACTGGGGGCAGCAGCTGGTTTGCCTTTCTTAGGTGGACCTCCCGATGCCTGCAGATAGTGGCACACGCACAAGGTTGGCTTTAATCACCACTGTGAACCAGCATTAGGTGTTCAAGTAGTCTCTATCAATTAGTCGGGGGCGTTGGGGATATTTTGTGCTAATCAGTCTAAAAGTGCCAAATTTTGCACAGATGTAGCCCGGGGCTTGCTCTAATGATTTAGCTAGGGCACCCGAGCCGCTCACCTTCGGGGTCGCCACAGCGGCCAAATCAAGTTGGGCTCCCATCGACTTTCTATACAGGAGGAAAATACCCAGAAAAGAATCTGCTTTAAGCAGGATGTGTGGGGTCTAACTAGGGGTTTGTCATGATGCTGAATCCATTGCAAGCATTTGTTTTGCACAAAAAACATTCCTTGGGCTATAAATGGCCCCAGAAAATGCCCACAAAACTGTGAAAAGTGATGACTCATCACTTTTCATCACTAAACCATAGTTTTTTGGCTCCATTCATAGCCCAAGGAATGTGTCCTCTGGGTCTCACCTTGGGAGCAGCAGCAGCACAGATATAAAAAGCTAGATACCTCCTCCACCGCTGCAGTTCATTAGCGCGACTGGTCAAACACCCCTGGCGGAAGTGCATAACTGTGGAACTGCGGAAGGCACTCTGCCCCCTCCAATGGGAAAGAGGGAGTCCTGCCAGGACTGCATCTGATTGGACTACCGAGCTTCCCATTCTGTGACGCACAAGGAAGCGTCCTTCAGAATTCCCAAGAGCCCCGCCTCAGAATTCTGGAGGCTTGCATAGAGTTATTGGGAGGCTTGCCAGGAGTCTTGGACCAGCACCCCCCAGTCGGAAGAGGCGTCTACCTTTCTATGTCTGTGAGCAGCAGCAGCAGCGGGGGCTTTCCTGGGAGGACCTCCAGCCTTGGGTGGAGCTTCAGCAGCGGGCTGGGCCTTGGCAGCAGCCTTCTTCTCTCCTCCTCCTCCTCCTCCTGCCTTCTTCGCTCCTGGAAGCTCCACTTTATCAGCGGACTCTTTTATCTGATACCATGGAAACAAAGACTGTTAGACATCGTGTTGGTTTATCAGCATCAGACAATCCCATCTTATTCTTTCCCAACTCCCCCCCCCCCCCCCCCAGGTTATTCTTGTCTCTTTTGGTCTCTCCTCACCTTGTCCAGTTTGAGCTTATCCAGGTCGGCAAGGAAAGGGTTAACGGCCTTCTCCCCCACCACCTTCATGGCCGTGCCCAAAGCTTCAAAAGCAGCATCTCGGACATCTGGGGCAGAGTCATTCACTTGCTGACCCGGTGAAAAAGGAGACATTGAGAGGAAAGGAAATGGGAAAAAAGCGAAGAAAGCATTATCATTTAGACCAGGGGTCTTCAACAGGGGGTCCTCAAAATCTTTGTGACTTTTTTTTCCTCCTTTTTTATATTAACCACTTGAACCCTAGCGGCGTTGTGAGCTTGTAGATCGGCTATTTTCATCAAAGAGCTTTTGTGTAGAGGGGAAAAGAGTGAAAGGTCAAGTTTAAGTATTGACAGTTCAAGTGGTTTAATATATGAAAAAACTAATTGACATGAATGCAAAATAAACTGATGATCGTGCTGTTTAACAATGAAACTATATTGAATCTATGAAAAGTTGTGGGGGTCCCTGCTTCATCTCTCTCTCAACTAAGGGGTCCTTGGCCTGAAAACGTTGAAGACCCCGCCCTGGTTTTGAGGGGAAATCTGAGGAATAGCTTGTTGCTCGAAAGTTCTCATTGCATTAAATAAAATCCTCTTAATGGGAGCCATTAGTTGTGCATATCTTTCCGCTCTAATCTACTATAGTTTAGTGTACTGTACCTTGAGGAAGGCAGCACAGAGAGGTTTGATCTAATCTACTATAGTTTAGTGTACCTTGAGGAAGGATCTAATCTACTATAGTTTAGTGTACCTTGAGGAAGGATCTAATCTACTATAGTTTAGTGTACCTTGAGGAAGGATCTAATCTACTATAGTTTAGTGTACCTTGAGGAAGGCAGCACAGAAAGGTTTGAGGAGGCTCTTGGGCAGCGTGGCCTGCGTGCAGTGTCGAAAAGATCTGGCCAGGAAGAGAGAGGCCTGCTAGGGTTCTTATTGTCCATAACACCCAGGACGTCCTCCGAGATCTTCTGGAGATTGGTCTGGAAGAGAAGAGCAACAATAACCATTAGTCCAATTACAGTATTACTTTGTGAGCTTGTAGATCGGGTATTTCCACTATCAATGTTCTTTTTTAAGTATAACATTTTCAAATATGTCAGTAATGTCTTCGTATATTTAAGTTATGTGTCATATCTACCATGTTCAACTTCAAAGCCTAAGAGTCAAACCAAAATGTAATTGTCAACGGCAAACACAATTAAATCGTTAAACGCAATTATTTGAGTGACAATTAATCGTCATGTAAAATGTCATAATGGTGACAGCCCTAACCCTGAAAACGACGTGTTTTATGCTTACAGTAAGGAAGACCGCATCAATAGCCTCTTGCAGGGCCTGCACGACCTGAGGTTTCTTCTCCTTGAACTTCTCAAGAATCGTCGGCACAATCTGAGAACATAAACATCACAGTTCAGAGTTAGTTTGAAGCAATAGTTGTGTTCATGGGCACCCATCACCTGCTTATGATAAACTGCTCATTTTAGACCCTATAACCCAGAGATATACACACAACCTGGTTCTTTTGTATGTTTATTTTAAAATAAACATCACTTCAGTTGGGTCTTTCTTGGGTGCTGGCATGGCACAGAATGAAATTTTGTTTTGGAAAACATCTCTGACCTTTATAATGAACAGCACAATGTCTGGTGGGGCTCTGTATCATTGACGAACGCTGCCAGATCTTCAATTAAGGAAATTCTAAAGAGGTACTTGCTAATGGTGGCTTAAAGTTTGACATTTTGCACTAATGGTGTTTAATGTGTCCATGACCTGTATGGTTAAAGTCCATCATGAATCAAAATAAACAACATTTAGCAATGTCAATTTGACTTACAAATCCTGCATATGTTCGAACTTCTTCCGGAGCCCTGAAGCCAGCGCAGCCACACACTTCGCTGCGAGGGTCACAAGCATCACATTGGCATCTTTGCCCACCACCTACAGTAGGGCACAAGGTCAACCAGTTAGTTGAGGAAAGTCTCTGTGCACCAAGTTATCTTTCAGCAGTTAATTTACGGTTAGGCATTGCAATGCCTACATGGAGTACCCTGGAACGATAACCTTCCTAAACAACCAGTAGTTGAAATGGTCACTTATATAATCACCAATATCACCAATGGTTTTGTCTCATGTTTATGGAGAACTACAAAAAGTATTGAATACTTTCATGGGCAATACAACAATTTGGAATATACATTTTCTGAATGTTTTAGGGTTGGAGGCATCAATCGCAAGGGCAAATGGGGCCAAAAGGCAAACTTTTGATGCACTCACACTTGCAATTCCGATTGAGAGTTTGAGTGCTGCCAGACATGTACACATGTACTGCAGGCAATAAATATGTATGTCCTATTGTCCCAAAGTGCTGAGTAAAATGAGTTGCTCTTGAAAATCAGTGATGTCAGTCTTCTCCAAATTTAGGCACCGTTTCAGCATGCGGCTGTTAACATGGCGGGGACGCATGCGCAGTACAGACGGCGGAATCAGTGATGTCAGTCATCTCCAAATTTGGGCACTGTTTATTATCAATGACGCGTCAGCATGCATGTATATCAGACAGACATCGGACAAGACAGACATTAGGTAGTTTATTAGTAGGACGATTCGGTTAGATTTCACTTCACATGGCGATACCTTTACACAGGGACCCAAGTATTAGAGTCTAACCTTTCTAGCTTGTCATCTAATTCTCTACTGTGGCGATTTAAAGAGCATGAAGATGTTTAGTAAACTATGTATCAATATTAAACCAGATCTGTACCTTCTTCAGTGCTCTGACCAGGTCTCCTTATTCTCCAGTTTAGGATTCTTGGTCAGAGTTTCCACAGCTTCGAGGGCTTCCTTCCTCTCCTGCCATTTCTTAGCTTCCTGTAGAGACAAGACAAGACAGACATTGATCACACTGTAGAGAGACGGTCAACACTGAAACAGTTTCCTGATTTTCCATCAACGACATCAATACTGTACAAGTCATTGTCATTACGTTTTGACCATATATCATACATAAACAAATGTTTCTGAACCTACATGATTAATTAAGTCAGAATGTCATTACATGTCAAGTAATGTATAATGTAATGTTCATTCAAACAATTGTTTTTCCTGGACCCATTTTTTAAAAATTCATTAAAATTCAATGTACAATGTAAAATCATTAAAAAAAACTCATTATGCTTTGGGATATGGACCGAAGCAATGCAGAGTATGCCATGAGTAATAGTAAATAGGCTAAACATAACCGTATTGTCCTTTAAATCATCCTATATTGTACTCAATATTTCATACAGCTGGATAACCATACTATTTTATCGTAGAAGTCTTTGGGGAGCTTGGAGAGGATTTCTACTGGTTCCAACAGATCGTAGGGATCCACTGCCACTGCCGATTCTTCATCGTCCTCATCTGGTGTAGAAGAGGAAAGAAGAGGAGGAGAACTTCAACGCCAGACTGACAAGTCTTGTACTCAGCCAAAGAGACAGATGGCCTAAGAACTTAAAAAGCTCAAATCTCTCATAAAGTGTAGGATGTAGTTTAGCTGGCTATACACAATATCACCTTCGTCTCCTTGAGTATGATGTTTGAACAAATAATAATCTTATGCTCTGTAGTTTGATTATTCAACCTACCATCACACTCATCACCTCCTTGGGCTTGTTGCTGCTCAAATTTGGCCTTCATGTCTTGCTGAGAGCGGAGGAATCTTGACTGTTTTGGAGGAGAGGAAGGCAACTTCGCCCCATTCCTCTTCCAACTCGAGGGACAGAAAAAAATAAATCTGTTGTTAAGTTAACCAGACAGAAAACACATTTTAACTTAAATCTAAAGTGTGAGTGTGTCTCCTACCTGAACAGAGTTAATATTCTGTAGTGGAGGTCTCAGTGCGTCTCTGATCCACTTGTAAATCTCCACAGCCAGCAGCTTAGCTTCGTCTCTCACTGCCTTCTCTCTGGATTCAAACTGCTTGGGCAACACCTTCACCACTGGTTTCAATGTCACCATCTTGGATCCAAACTCACTGGTGGGAAGACACAGTGTACACCAGTTTAACACCATGTTCAGTATATACACTACATAGAAAGTAGACAGCTACTATATATTTTTGTCCATCCCTAAACTTTGCCTTTTTACCATTTTGAAAACATTTCAAAATACTTCACATGCACAGCCAGACAATCCACCCATGTTAAAACAAGGTGGGGATATCAGTGATGCTGCTACCCCTGCATCCTTAGTCCCTGATCCATATTTTTAATGAAGGACTCATTAAACTAAGCATCCCTGCATCCCCAGGATGCATACAACACTATCCTTCCTGCTATTAATCATTTCACTGCACCAGCTGAGCTGCATGTGGTGGAGTCTCCACAGCTGTGCGTTCTGGCATTATTGATGAGATGATTGAGATTGTCTTGTAAATCCATGCTTCTGTCCTTTATCAACTACATACAAGTAGCTATTTGCCACCATTTGTTTAAATTAAAGTCCTTTTTGATGTATTCGCCGTTGATACATAAACCGTGTTGTCGCGGGACCCATAAAATAATTCTGGAACCCATTTGAATGGCCACCTGTGGGTCCCAGGACCCATTACATTGAAAACCTAGCAACATCACTGGTATTAGTCTGGCCAATAAGGTATGCCATCTGCCGTCATGTCAATCTTGTCAAAAATGGAAGTCAACTACAAGACCACATCTAGTGTTATGATTATGAGTATTAGATTACAACAGTATACTAAGCAATATGTTGATCTGGATTGCCAAATTTAGCAATGAAATCAAACAAGATAAGCAAAATATACATAACTTTACAGGGTACCTACCTGAGGCTTGTGAGCCAACTCCCACCATGACTGGCTGGCTGTGGCCTGCCCTGGCCAGGGGGGAAAGAAGAAATAAGCTGTGCTTATTTGGGAAATTATGCTGCAAGGTGGATCAATTAGCCCTTTAACATACCACTAGATGACACTACCTCTCCATTGAAGTGATTGGACTCAAGGGATGTGGGCCATAATATCTGTAAAAGAAAGAAGAAACAAGCTGTGCTTATTTGGGAAATTATGCTGCAAGGTGGCTCAATTAGCCCTTTAACATACCACTAGATGGCACTACCTCTCCATTGAAATGATTGAACTCAAGGGATGCAGGCCATAATATCACCCACATAAAATGGACCCCCATACCACTGTGAAAAGTGATGACCATCATTTTTATTTATTGTTTTTAGCCCAATGAATGTTTTCCATGCAACAAATGCTTGCAATGGATTCAGAATGATTAAAAACACCTAGTTAGACCACTCACATCCAACTTAAGCATATTTTTTGAGAGTATTTTTTTCCCTTATAGTAATAGTGAGTGAATGAGACCAATAATTACCCTAGCTGTCAAAGATTTTCCTTGGGATGTTGAATTTCAATCAGTTACTAGACACCTTTACGAACACATTGGTGAAGAAATCATTTGGTAAGGAATGTATTCCAAGGTTTTTATTGATATTCCCCGACTATTAGGTATGGTTGGTTATAACATTAACAAAAAACATTTGCAAACAATAGATTCTGGTGCTATTGGGTATGCTAAACATACTAAAAATGTAGGGCAAAAAGTTAATTATGTAAAGCAGGGTCTTCAACAGGGGGTCCGGGACCCCTAGGGGGTCCGGGTTAGGGTTAGGGTGAGCTTGTAGATCGGCTATTTTCGACAAAGAGGTCTGGTGTAGAGGAGGAAAAGAGCAGACCAAGTACAGAGTAAAAGGTCAAGTTTATTAGGTAATGATGACGGCTCAAATGGTTAAATATCTGAAAACGAAATACACCGATGATTGTGCTGTCAAACAATGAAACTCAAACTATATGGAATCTCTGAAAAGGTTTTGTGGGTCCCTGCTTCATCTCTCTCTCAACTAAGGGGCCTGAAAACATTGAAGACCCCTGCTGTAAAGGCATGATTTTCATGATTGCGTCCACGATGGCAAACAAGTTGGGCTAGCCCTCTAGTGGTCAGTATGTGGTTAAAACCCCAAACAATTTAAGGAAGAGCTTTTTCAATGGATTTCAATACTATTGGGTATGTGTGCATATATATATAAAAAAAAATACAATTTTATATATATATATATATATATATATATATATATATATATATATATATATATATATATATATATATATATATATATATATAATTTTGCATACCCAATAGTAACAGAATCAACTGATGTATTTAGTATTGGTTTCATGGCAAACAGACCACAAGGGGGCTAGACCAAATTGCATGGTTTTTGAAAACCTTATGCCCATCCATAACATCATGCCAAAAATCTTAACTTGTCAAGTGCTCAATTATGATTTTTTATATTAAATTCCTAGTTTATAGTCATTTTAAACTCAGCAGCCTTTCCAGAAGTTATTTTTGCCCCCATTTTTAATGTCATTTGCACCATACTGACTTACTTAATATTTAATTCATTGCAAACAGACCACTAGGGGGCGAGGCGAGCCCGTTTGCGATTATTGTAAATGTTATAACCATAACAGAAATCTAAAACTCAACAAGTGCACGATGTTCACGAATTCCCTCCTATCTATCAACCCTCGTATCGACTCAAAAACGGAGACAAGGAACCTAGTCTACCAGCCTGAAAGACGACGTAATTTTGCCATGGTTTATTGATGTTAGCATGACTAGCAGTAGCTCGGCTAGGCTCGGAGCCTGGGCAGCTAACAAAGGCTACAGTGAAACAAAGCAGGCCTACAACGTGGCTAAGCAGAATGCTTCAACGCATAATTCACTAACATTAGATTATTTACAACAAGGGTATAATGACATAAACCTGTTACTCACTGAGTCATGTTGTTGAACATGCATAGGAGTGTTACTCATGTTGGTGCGCTCTCTGTTCTTCCTTCTCGTTTTAGGCCAGCACAACTCTGATTTTAAATTGTGCTCGCCCAGCGCATGCGCCTCTGCGGCCATGTGATTGAAGGAGCCCTAGGATTGGCAGACAGACCTGTCAATCAAAACATTTTGTTTGATAGGTTCAACCGGGTTCAACAGCCAATCTGACGAACTGTAAGGAGAGAAATCATAGAAAATAATCAACATGCAAATAATATCATCACTCATTCTGTCTTACAGAAGCATATCCTACAAGCCGGTTGCAGGACCTGCACGGATTTGGAAACCCCTGGGTCTGCACCATGCGAATGTCACCACTTTGGACCTGATCAAATTTTAGAAGTGGTTAATGGATGCAGTGTTGTAAAAAGTACTCACATTTTATACTTAAGTAAAACTATCAATACAGCAATATAGAAATACTTCGTTACAAGTAAAAGTCCAGAATTCAAAATGTACTTGAGTAAAAGTATGAAAGTATTGGCATCAAAATGTACTTAAAGTGCCAAAAGTAAAAGTACAAAATGTTTGAAAATAGCAGATCTACAAGCTCACAATGCGTCGCATCGTGACGCGTTGTGAGCTTGTAGATCGGCTATTTTCAAATAGTCAAGGGATAAAATAAGGCTAAAGACAAAGTGGTTAATATATGTTTTTTTTATCTATATATTATAATGTATAACTGCAAAGTAACTAGTAGCTAAGGTTTTCAAAAAAGTTAGCGAAGTAAAAGTACAATATTTGGATTCGAAATGTAGTGGAGTAGAAGTAAAAGTATTAGAAATTGGAAATACTCAAGTAAAGTACAGATACCTCAAAATTGTACTTAAGTACAGTAGGCCTACTTAAGTAAAAGTATACTACTTAGATCTAAACACCACTGAATGGATGTGACTTTCATTTATTTATTGGGGGAAAACACACACACACACACACACACACACACACACGCACGCACACACACACACACACACACACACACACACACACACACACACACACACACACACACACACACACACACACACACACACACACACACACATTCATTGTCCCATCAACATTAACAAGTTTAACAATCGTCTCTGTTTCGACTCAGGGGCCCTAACTCAATGTGGCAGGTGAATGCAGTTATGAAGCTACTACATAAACAAAACTAGTCAGGATGACATTTGCCATAGAATGTTACATGGGAAAGTAGTCAAATAAGATTCAGGTGTGCTGCCATTCTGATTCTGATCACAGACAACATACACAGAAATACACTATTGCCGCCTCACTTCCCATCAAACATATCATTTTCGGAATGTCTGAGTGAGTGTCTGTCTGTCTGAGTGTCTGAGTGTCTGAGTGTCTGTCACAGCGTTTCTCCTCAGTGGCTGGAGCAATTGATCTGAAATCACATCACCATAAGCATATGAACACACCTGACATAACTGTGAAGCCCGTTTGTCACTTTCACAAATCGTTTGCTGTATATTAGCATTTTTATGGTGTATCTACTATCTATTCTGCATCTAGCATGAGGCTTATCTATTCTGCATCTAGCATGAGGCAACATGTTTAACCATCTCTGTGTGTGTGTGTGTGTGTGTGTGTGTGTGTGTGTGTGTGTGTGTGTGTGTGTGTGTGTGTGTGTGTGTGTGTGTGGGGGGGGGGGGGGGGGGGGGGGGGAACGGGTATTTCTTACATTGATGCTCCTACATATTATCATGCAAGCACCAGTTAAAGTTACTTTCCATCCCTCATATACTGTGTGCAGTGCACATCCCATAACCCACACACTGCACATCATTTCAGAGCTCATATCTTTGAACAACACAGTCTCAACGAACGGGTAAGGGCTAGTGTTTATAATGTTCAATGCGAGAGTAAGATGACATTTCTATCTTGAATTACACTTGCTATGGCATGGCCAAAAGTGGAGGCACAAACAAACAACCTGGAATCCACTCATCGATGGATCAAAACCACATGCATAGTTCTACTTTTTACTGCAGGGGTCTTCAACATTTTTTGGAGCTAGACATGGAGTACATTTGAACACCCCTAAAACATAAACTAACATGATTTGCCTGCAGCACCTTAACACAATTGTTTGTGCTTATAAATTGCTTATAAACATGGGAAGTGAGGCGGCGATATTGTGTTTCATTGTATGTCAGTGATTTTTTAATCAAAATTTGTGCACACCCCTGAATCTTATTTAACTACTTCCCCCTATTTAATATTCTATGTCAAATGTCATCCTTATATAACTAGTTTTGTTTTTGTGGTAACTTCATAATTTCATTCACATGGACACATGGAGTTTTAGGCCCCCTGAGTCGAAACAGAGGCGTTTTAAGGGTGTTCACTTATTCAACTTGTTGTTGATGGGACAATGACTATAAATGGCCATAACCTTTTTCTTTCGTTTCCAGCAGAGCCGGCCTCTCATTCTATGGAACTTAAAGACCAAACTAATAGCTAAAACAGAAATAAAAAGTATGGTATGACACCACAGGTTGAACCTTATTCATTGAGCTTTTGGGCCTGTGGGTCCCCGACTATGCTGAATTTAAACATGAATGCCAATTTCTCTCAATAGCTCACTCACCTTACACTAGCATGAACTTATGAGCTTATCTACAAACTTGCAATGCTGTGCATTGTGAGCTTGTGACCAAAAACAGCAGTAGCACATTTAGAGTAGGCTCAGGTTAGGTGAAGATACTGCACAGCATATTGGTTGGTTGCCATGGCCTAATAGGATATCCTAGGACAACCTAGGACAACTACTGCAACAAAAGTTGTACTGAATCTGACCTCCAATGTACTTCTCCTGAGAGGGTTGCTTGTGACATCTGGCTGCAGCACCCTTTCTTGCTTTTTGTATTTTTTTATTCTTAATTTATTTGCACTGACTTTGGACACTTTTTTTGGCCCTGCACTATTGGTTGGTTGAATTGAGTACTATTGCTGTGTTGATATGGCAGTGAGATACTTGTGTTGCACTGATTAGCAATGACTGTTATGTACACTTTTTATTTGGCACTGTTTGTTAAGTTGTGCTTTGAGTACAGCTTTTTTGTGTGTGTGACGTGTCTCTTTGAGTGTTGAATGTTTCGTGCTCACTTTATGTATATATTCTTCTCTTTTTTTGTGACAGCTTTTTCGACACTTCATGTTTATATTCTTATTCTTATTCTTATTTTCTCACTACCTAATTAGAATGGGGTACCACAAAAATGTAACTCCACGTTCAGCAGTTGTTCAAGTGTCTAAAAAAACATAATACAAAAATCAATAACTCATATGCCTTGCTGACAACGCACGCACGCACGCACGCACGCACGCACGCACGCACGCACGCACACACACACACACACACACACACACACACACACACACACACACACACACACACACACAGAGAGAGAGAGACAGAGATCTATAAGAAATAGCATGTAAAAATATAGATCTAGAACGAAATAGAATCTAAAACACATAGAATACATAGTAAGGTACAGTAGAGAACAGTAAAATACAGTACAGTAAGATACAGTAAGGTACAGTACAGTAAGGTACGGTAGAGTACAGCGAAGTACAGTACAGTAAGGTACAGTACCGCTCCACTTCGAACCGGCCGGACTGGGCCCCCACACAGTAGGTGTTGCAGGGCTGGACTGGGCCCATCTCTATCCGTCTGTCTTTCAATGTTATATGAGATACATAAAGTGGTTCCTGTGTAAATAAGCTGTAAGCTTACTACATTACAGCTTAGAGCTTACAGGATCTCCTTTTAGTTGACCTTGTACCAGTGATTTGTACAGTCATGAAACTGTACCTTTTCCTATTGCAAACCACTAATAAACTCTTCAATCAATCAATCCTCCTCTCAATTTTAATAATCAGTTTATTATTAAACTCTGCAAAGCATATGGTAAACATTGGAGGCTAATGATACAAACAGTTGTCAAAGCAATTTATCCAAACAAAAACGGTCAATTATATGAATAATAATAATGTCTGTCTGTCTGTCTGTCTGTCTGTCTGTCTGTCTGTCTGACCAACAGTGCCACCCATAGACTGTAGGGGTGCCACCCTAAACTCTTAAAAGTAGCACGGATTGACGTTCACAAACACAATAACTTAAGTAAAACGGAAGAAAGGGTTGAAAAGTCACTAAATATAATGTTGAAACAGTGGGAATGTATGCACTGTCATTTTCAGAATAAACAAAGAGAACAAGGAAGTGATCATGCTCTGCGATCATGCGATTGGTGGAGCCAATGTAAGGGCCCTGATTGGTCTCCCTATGGTTCGTCTGATTGGCTGTAGAACCTTGACCGGTCTATCAGCCAATCCGAGGGCTCCTTAGATTTTTTTCCCCCGACAATCACATGGCCGCAGAGGCGCATGCGCTGTGCGGACGCGCGAACTCTACAGTCTACAGTCTATGCGCGCCAAGGCAGGAGGATAATGGCGGAGCGAAGGAACAACAGAGAGCGCAACATGAGTAACAACAACATTCCTATTCCTATGCATGTTCAACAACATGACTCAGTGAGTAACAGGTTTATGTCATTATACCCTTGTTGTAAATAATGTAATGTTAGTGAATTATGAATTGAAGCATTCTGCTTAGCTACGTTATGATGATGATGAAGATGATGATGATGCATTAATCCACGGCGTAAGCCTCACTAGCCCTTATTTTACAACCCCAACTTGTACATTTATTCATATATTGGCACAGTTTTGATACTACAGTGTTATGTTGCCTTGTTTCACTGTAGCCTTTGTTAGCTGCCTCTGCCAGGCTCCGAGCCTAGCCGAGCTACTGCTAGTCATGCTAACATCAATAAACCATGGCAAAATTACGTCGTCTTTCAGGGCTGGTAGACTAGGTTCCTTGTCTCCGTTTGTGAGTCGATACGAGGGTTGATAGATAGGAGGGAATTCGTGAACATCGTGCACTTGTTGAGTTTTAGATTTTTGTTATGTTTATAACGTTTGCAATAATCGCAAACAGGTTCGGGCTCGCCCCCTAGTGGTCTGTTTAGTTTGCAATGAATTAAATATGAAATACCGTAAGTCAGTATGGTGCTATTGGGTATGCTTGTAAATGAGTTTAAAATGACTAAAATAGTATTTTAATATATTATAAATCACAATTGAGCACTTGACTAGTTAAGATTGTTGGCATGATGTTATGGATGGGCATAAGGTTTTCAAAAACCATGCAATCTGGTCTAGCCCCCTTGTGGTCTGTTTGCCATGAAACCAATACTAAATACATCAGTTGATTCTGTTACTATTGGGTATGCTAAATTATAACTATTGGATATGCTAAATAACATGGGCCATATATATATTTATCTATCTACACACACACACACACACACACACACACACACACACACACACACACACACACACACAAGCTCAGTTCTGTATTGGAGAGCTTTCCTGCAAGATAGCCTATAGAGACAATAATCCCAGTGTTTTGGCCTTCTAAATTTATTAAATTAATGAGAAGTTCTTAACATATGGCCCACATCCCTTGAGTTCAATCACTTCAATGGAGAGGTAGTGCCATCTAGTGGTATGTTAAAGGGCTAATTGTGCCACCTTGCAGCATAATTTCCCAAATAAGCACAGCTTATTTCTTCTTTCTTTTACAGACATTATCTCCTCAGGTCATGGCTTCCTTGCGGCAATTGGTGACCGTTGTGGGAAATGACTTGTCATTTACCTCAACTGAAACAGTAGACCCCCTGGCCAGGGAAGGCCACAGCCAGCCAGTCATGGCGGGAGTTACCTCACAAGTCTCAGGTAGGTAGTAGGTACCCTCTAAATATATGTATATTTTGCTTATCTTGTTTGATTTCCTTGCACCCCCTTCCCACTGTTTATTCTATGGCAGGGGTCTTCAACGTTTTCAGGCCAAGGACCCCTTAGTGGAGAGAGAGATGAAGCAGGGACCCCCACAACACATGAGGGTTTCCTGCAGTACTTTATTGGCCAGGGGGGCCCCCTGGCCTAAAATCTGTAGCACCTGGCCAAGAGACAAGAGTCAACCTCTCCTTTTATATTGAGGGCAAAAATAAGAATTAGTCTAAAATAAGGGAATTAATTTAGTTGTGTTTTCCATCATCATGGGCACATTCATGTGTTTTTATAGGGCAAAAATAAGAATTAATATTAAAAATTAAGTGAATTAATTACTCGAATTAATTAATTATCCATCCAAAAATGTCATCGAGATCCCCCCCTGGTCAAGACTTTTTCCTGCAGGAAACCCTGATGATACCAAGTGTAGTTTCATCCTTTGACAGCACAATCATCAGTGTATTTTGGGTTCATCTAAATGTGTGTTTCCAGATATTTAACCACTTGAACCATCAATACTTAATAAACTTGACCTATCACTCTGCTCTTTTTCCCCTCTACACCAAACCTCATTGCTGAAAATAGCCGATCTACAAGCTTGTGAGCTTGTAGATCTGCTATTTTTGGCAACAGTTTTCAGAATATGGACACTAGGGTTAAATTTGTTAATATAAAAAGGATTTGAAGATTTGAAGGACCCCTTGTAGTAACTCTGAGGACCCCCTGTTGAAGACCCCTGTTCTATGGAACTAACCATACAATGGGAACAATGCATAATAACACATTTAACCCACTTTACTTCTGTGAACCTTTGATGTGACAATAAAGCCGACTCTTATTCTGACTAGTGGCCAGAGTGCTGGACATTCCCTCAGCCCAGTCAAGACAGAGCATAGGAAGGGGCAGCTTCCAGTCCACCCTACCTAACAGCAGTAGCAGTCAGACCATGATGAGGGGAAACTTCCAGTCCACCCCACCTAACAGCAGTAGCAGTCAGACCATGATGAGGGGAAACTTCCAGTCCACCCCACCTAACATGCAGAGTGGCACCTTCCAGTCCACCCTACCTAACATGCAGAGTGGCACCTTCCAGTCCACCCTACCTAACATGCAGAGTGGCACCTTCCAGTCCACCCTACCTAACAGCAGTCAGAACATGCCGAACATGCAGAGGGGCACCTTCCAGTCCACCCTACCTAACATGCAGAGGGTCACCTTCCAGTCCACCCTACCAAGTAGCAGTGAGGCGGTGACACAGGCCATGAAAAGGTGACACATTTGTAATCTAATACTCGTAATAATAACACTTGTAGTTATTATCTCTTGTAGTTGACTTCCATTTTTGACAAGATTGACATCTTATGTCAATGACAGCAGATGGCATACCTTATGTAGCCTGGCTTGGCCAGACTATATACCAGTGATGTTGCTATGTTGTTAATTTAAACAAATGGTGGCAAATAGCTACTTGTATGCAGTTAATAAAGGACAGAAGCATGGATTTACAAGACAATCTCAATCATCTCGTCAATAATGCCAGAACGCACAGCTTTGGAGACTCCACCACATGCAGCTCAGCTGGTGCAGTGAAATGATTGATAGCAGGAAGGATAGTGTTGTATGCATCCTGGGGATGCAGGGATGCTTAGTTTAATGAGTCCTTCATTAAAAATACTAGACCTTACCCGTTCGAAGATATGTGCTCCAAAATATGTGCAGAGTGTGGGTTGTGGGGAAAGTTACTGTAACTGGTGCGTGCGTGAGAATATGTGGGAGCATCATAATGTAAGGAGCAGCTCATGGAGGAGTGTATATTTATGATGGATACAAATAATTTAACAGCAAATTTAGGTGAATAAAAGTATGGGGATGTATGCGCTTGCTCCACAGTTTTTTTTTTTCATACGAGAGAGAGAGAGAGAGAAATAAACAGCTTTGATTTGGGAGAAATGAAATTCGGGCTCCGTCACTGTTGGTATAATGCTAATGGCCAATACCATGTGAACTTTGGGATCAGTTGCTGAAGCGAGTGAATAGATAAGCGTGAGCGTGTGAGTGAGTTTGCTGGTTTAATAGATAGATGGATCAGGGACTAAGGATGCAGGGCTAGCAGCATCACTGATATCCCCACCTTGTTTTAACATGGGTGGATTGTCTGGCTGTGCTATGTATGCTATACCATATGTCCTTGTATTCTGTATGATTAATTGAAATCTTAGATAAAGTTAATAAATTAGTACAGCTCATAGATCATAGATCCCTCATTTCACAAATGTTAAGTTTGTTATGACAAGCTTAAAGACAGGGTGAAATCAAAAACATGTTTTTCATACTTTTAGAGCATATCTGTAGTGTTAATATGGCCATACATAACACTAGATGCCAAAAAAATAGAAAATAAACTATGTTTGTGTATATTTATATCAAAGGTCCCTAAATAGGCCATTCTTAATTACTTCCTGTGAACAGAAATTCAAAAAGTGATGACAGACGCTTGCATATAAATGAATCTTTGATTACATTCACCTGTTTGTTTCCCATTGCTGGCTCCCGTTACTCAGATTTTAAATCCCATCGCCTGAAGGGCTGGTCCCCTCGGATTGGTTCAGAAACACACAGGCTTCCTTTTCAAACAAACTTCAAAATAAATACCCCAAATAGTCATTTCATTGGGTCTTTAAAGTACATATAGTGTGTGTCTGTCTGTGTATGTATATATATTTTTGTTTTGGCTCACAATTTGTATCATTTACACTTCAGGCCATTCAAGCATTTGTACTCAAAAGCTGATCAGCCAAAAGGAAAAAACAGAGTCACCAAGACCACCACCGTTGTCATAAAGGAGACCAACTTCACCATATATGCCCTTCCGGGACCCTCTGAGTACACTCCAAAGGGGCCAGAAGAGGAACGTGACCTTGTCTTTGCTGGGCTTGGAAAGAGGGTTATTAGTCTGCCAGATAACTCGCAACACCATGAGGTATCTGTCTATGCTAACTGATTAATACTGTATATATGGATGATTTGCTGTATACTGTAGTTTTCTTATTTTACTCAACTTTTCTTTCTTTTAAAGTTTGAAGCTCGGATGTTAGCAGAGTTTCCTAAACTGAGGACTTTAAAGGGAAGCTGGATGCTTTACAAAGCTTCAGGTAGCATTTCCTCCATTTTATGTTTTTATGTTAAAATCCCCATAGAACATCCTTTGCATTAACCACTCACATTACTCTTCAAATTGTTGAGGCACTTGTTTTCCTGACAGACTTATTAGCCTGATATTAATGGATATGAAATGTATGTTTTAATAGACACCCTTTCCTTTTGAAATCAGGTGGTAGTGGACGTCGGAGGTTGGGTGTCGTTTTACAGGGCCCTGGAGGGTACACCAGCAGTGCGCTCAGGAGTGTCTCCAATTGTGGAAAGATCACGCTGTATCTCGCTCCTCTACAGGTAGGGGTTCTGTGTGTCTGTCGCTAGTAGCCTGCCTGCTGCCCAAAGCAAGGCGGAGGGGCCGTGGAAGCAAGGGGCAGATATTCAAGCTATTGAGAGATAGATTTGTTCTTTTTGGCGAATTACACCACCGTACTATAAGTATAAATTAAGCTATAGAGCTGAGACTCATAGAAGGAGCACTCGCTGTATGTCTGTGTCACGAGACATACGAGGGGACTGGAAAGGCATATCATATTCTCCCAACGATAATTATTGTCATCTTGCCCACCCCATCTACAGGAGGAGTTATCAACAGAACCTCTCCCATATGACGCTCCTGAGTTTGCTGACCTGCCGAAGGCGAACTGTATCCATTGTGGGTGTCTGTTGCCAGTTAATATGTTGTCAGCCCATCGCGGATGTAATGTAAGCTGTACAGCTTTTCTCCACTTTATTTCCCCTTGTGTGTGTGTGTGTGTGTGCTATTGATTGATTGAATGACTAACAACCTCTATTTTCTTAAGGGGAATGAATCCGAGCCATCTGATGGCACAGATGGTGATCCATCTGCTGATGAGGATGAGGATTGCACTGTCTTGGAGCGAGCACCTCCTGCTGAGAGTGAAGACCCCACAGACTCAAATGTAATTACTGTTTTACTAGTAAATGTCCAATATTCAAAATGTACTTGAGTAAAAGTACAAAAGTATTGGCTTCAAAATTAAAGTAACAAAAGTAGCAGATCTACAAGCTCCAAATTCAGACGTTTCTGTTCAGACAGTGTTTTTTTTTTTTTTTCCCTAACCGCAATGTCTTCAGAGTTGTAAGTACTCTGAAATGAGTAAATATGATTTCTATATTTTCATGACACAGTGGAGGTAATCATGTCCTTTGACTTTCTCTTTTCAGGCAGCGTGTCCACTTTGTGGGGAACTGTTTCCCGTTGGTGAGGAATTGACATTGCATGCCAGTGGTTGTGGAGAAGACGGGTAGGCCTATAATACATTTGACTTATTAACCATATCTTTACATTTAATTTATTTTTTTTACAGTTAAACTCAACAGAGGTTCTCTTGCTACTGTATGTGTTTAAATCCTTAGAATGTCACCAGACTACACTCCCATTCCGTCACCTGAACCCACAACGTCACAAAGCAGTGCCACTGCTGCGGGCACATCAGCTCCCACAACGTCACAAAGCAGTGCCACTGCTGCGGGCACATCGGCTCCCACAACGTCACAAAGCAGTGCCACTGCTGCGGGCACATCGGCTCCGGGTCCCAGTTTGCACCACGATCCTGCTTTCCCAGGTCACAGTCACCCCACAAACACCCTTGTTACTATCAAAACCTCCACCGGATGTCAGTCAGTCTGTCCGTCACATCACGTCACACTTTTCCCCATCCCATATATCCGCCACCGTTGCCCCTATCCATGCCAAATTTTGCACACACTCTCCTTGGCTGCCAAACCACCACCTCCACTCATTTCTCACATGCCCCTCTTCTAACGCCACCATGAGGCAGATTCTTGCGAAGCATATTTCTGCACACTGCTCCAAAAGATTCTGCCCTAAAATCACATAAAGCGGTACAGTGTCTAGAGTCATATCATCAACATGGATCTGTCCCATTTAGCGCCACCATCAGGCTGATTTTTGCAAAACACATGTATACATGTACATGTGACAGGGTCTCATCTCCCGATTAGGGAGTCTTAATGGTTGTCTATATATATTTTTTAATGTAAATCTTTTGTGTATTTCATAGACTGGCAGGGCATTGTAGACCCTTCAATGGCTGCAATCCTATTCAGGGTTCGCATTTTGAGGGAGCAAGATGCTGAGCCAGAACTTCGTTTCTCAATGGCGAATCGTGACGATGTCACAGTCAGAGAGTCGTCTGTCATCGCGTTCTACAAACAAAGGCGAACCAAATGGGCTGCCCATCTAAACTGTAGGATAGAAGGTATGCTTATTCATTTTCAAATATAATGTATTGTATATTTTTCCAGATTATTACTATGAAAACCTCTACCGGCTGTCCGTCCGTCTGTCAGGCCGTCTGTCCACCACATCACACTTTTGGCCATACTCTTATCTCTGGCGCTGTTGCCCCTATCCTTGCTAAAATTTGCACACACACTCCTTGCCTGGCAAACCACAGCCTCCACCCCTGGTTTCTCACATGGTCCTCTTCTAGCGCCACCATCAGGTTGCTTTATGCAGACAACATGCATGCGACCTGACAATCGCTTAGGGAGTCTTACTGGTAGCTATATATGGTCAACTCAGAGGTTGCGTCCATTGGACCAGGTGCATACCACATAAGCTCTGATGCCTGCTGGCGTCGCCAGTTAGATTCCTGGTCCAGACGACCTTTGCCTTCTCTCTCCCCGTTAGCTGTCAGTCTAGTGTCCTATCCATTAAAGGTATAAAAGCCCAAAATCAAATCTTAACCAAAAAATACTCTTAAGATAAGTGGCAAATAACATTTATAATATAGGCATTTAGCAGACACTCTTAATCCAGAGCGATTTACATTAATCAAGGACAGCACAAACTGATACATCAAATGTATAGAAATGGTAATCTAAAGTCATGGGTAAACCAAGAACCTATCATCAGTCTAACAGTAGAATAACAAAATGTATAATCTGTACATTGATGCTATACTCACTATAGGATGCCATGTCAATGTTCAGTCCAAATAACTCCAACATCTAAATTTAATTTTCACCTTTGCATAGGCCTGCTAGGTAATGAGGGCAAATAAAACGCTGCTTCAAAATAAAAAATCTCGCTTTGATGTCCAAATCGAATTAACCCTGAGAAACCATATAAATTACATTACCTTCCTAGACAGATCACAAGTTGCCTTAACATTCATTGTTTAACTGTTTTTTGTGTTTTAGGTGATGTGTCTGTTGGCGACGGTGTGAAGCGACACTGCTTAAGCTATGCAATGCATATTTTGCAGACCGGTGTCCACATGAATTTTGGTATGTTGATCAACTGCCATGAAAACACAGCATGAAAACATTTGGCAAAGTGTTAGTGCTAATATAGCTGTCTTAGATCCTAACTTAGGAAGCACCTTCACAATGTATATACTTGACATAATCTTTAATAAGCAATTTAATGAACGCCATTCTGTTAAATTCATATGGTTTCATTGTCACCCCGCAGGCACCGCTAATATAACCACACTGTTTGAGGGACAGGTAAACCACCGCATCCCAGTTGTTTCCCAGGCACTGCTCGACAGTGACCTGTTCGCTGTGGCAGGCAGAATTGTCGGACACAATTTTATTCATGGTGGACCAGGCTTGGCTGGCATCAGTCCCGCGGTTCTCCATGTTGTCTTTGGAGGAGCCCCGGAGACGGCTACGCTGTGCCTGGAGGATGTCCCTGATGTAGATCAGCGCAGCACGATGGAGTCGGTAAGAAGCAGTGGTATATAGTAACTAACAATGTTCCCTCTAAGCTGCGCGCATGCGCGCCTGCGCACAACTCAGGACGCTGTCGCGCACGACAAATCTTTGTAGCGCACGGCAGATTAACACCAATAGATTTGTGAAACGCAGCAGTTGATTATTTTGTGTACAGACTCTGTCTGCCTGCATATGCTTAACATAGGCAACGCTAGGGCTAGGTCTCTCTCTCTCTCTCTCTCTCTCTCTCTCTCTCTCTCTCTCTCTCTCTCTCTCTCTCTCTGCCTCCCCCCCCTCGCCAAATTCTCTCGCTCTGTCTTGACTGGATTCTCGCTCGCCTCCCCCCTCCTCTCTCTCTATCTCTCTCTCACACACACACACACATGCACGCAGGCACGTGTGGTAAACAGAGACTTCTTCGGACTAAATTGTTTTATTGCCGTCATAAAACCTTCTCAGTTACATCTTCTATGTGTTCATTAACGTTAGCAACAGCGTGGCTGTAGGGCAGGCTACCAAAACAAAACAAACGCATGTGCTTTGCTTCGCGTATCAGAAGCTCAGAGGACCATGGTTGGTAATGTGCAGTTTCATAAAGAAATCCCCCGCCTGTGCACAGCAGAGATTAGACCTACAGTACACACTATACTCCTCCATCCAGCATCCAGGTATGAACTATATAAACTGCAATGTTTCTCTGGAGCTGAGAGCTTGGCGTCTCACCTTCACGACGAGTTACAGTAACAAAAATAACTCCAGTCCTGTAATGCATTGGTCCCAAATTGGGTCTGGGGACCCCCGGGGATCTTGAGGTAGTTCCAGGGGTCCCCAGCAAAAGTTAGGAACCAAATGGACCCTTATGTAACTCAGAGTGTACAAATGGAACCCCACAGAGTTAAATTAATTTGTTGATTTTATAAAAAAAATATAAATTGGGTTAGGGTTAGGGAGAGAGTCCACCTCTCTGTAAGGTTATGGGCTAGCTTAGGTCATATTATATGATTTAATTTTTGGGAAAGCAATCTACAAGGTCAAAAGCCAGTGTTCATTTAAATTGAGTGTGAAATGGTAGGCCTATACCAAATTTTCGCATGCATGCTTACATTGGCACTTTGGCACATACAGTAGGCTACACATAGTGCTTTTGGACTGTATTTTATTCATAATAATGACACTTCTTTAGATGTGTCAATGTCAATATGTCAATGTATTGTTATTTTGACTCATATTTAGGCCCATTGTTTGTATTGTATTTACACAACATGTTGTCATCATGTGTATATACTATATAAGATAGATAGATTTATTATCCCAAGGGGGGAAATCAGTCTGTAGGCCTAATACTGAATAATAATGGATATAAAACCCTTTTTCCCCTGTCTTTTTAAATTTAACTGTCCTATAGTAGCCCACAGTTTATTAGCAGTAGTCGAACCGCTATTACTTATTCTGTAATTAAATTTGAATAAGCCATAACTTGACATGACTTGACGCACTGACGCAGTATACACTCGTGCACTCGACATATTTGCTCATCAGTGCTCAAGTTGTGCTCAGAAGGTTGGAGTGTTTGCTCAGACCGAAAAAAAATTAGAGGGAACATTGGTAACTAAGTACATTTAGTTGAGTACTGTACTTAAGTGTTTATGCTACATTTTAGATATTGTTTTTTTGATTATTACATTTGTATTTGGAGGCTCTTGAAAAGTTATGAATTACTAACTTAACCCCTGTTTCAAATATAGTGTCAATTGCTGATTTACAAGCACAATGCTTCACACAGCGATGTGTTGTGAGGTTGTAGATCTGCTATTTTCAGTTTTGGGGACATTATTTTGTTAACTTTTGAATAAGTATTATTCACCACTGCTAAAGGTTAATTGTATTCACCACTGGTAAAGGTTAATTGTATTTGTGTGTTCTACTACAGCTGGAGGGAGACGAGGAGCTGTCGGAGGACCAGAAAGCTGAGGTCCGCCGTCTAACCGACCAGTTTGACCTGCCACCACTGACGAAGAAAAACCGACTGTACATCCTAGAGGCCCTTCTGCTACAAGTGGTAAGAATAGAACATGGAAATAAAACGGAATAATTGCTATTTAGTTTAAAATCCTCTAGCTCATGTCATTCTGTCCGTCACATCTCATGCTCTTATCACATCATAATGATGTGAACGAATGGCCAAGAGTATTCATTTGCCTTCACCATCACAATGATGACTCGACAAGCTCAGCGTTCTGAAGAGGCCTGAAAATTAAGGCTGGGCCCTAACTTGGCTAATTGGCATACTTTTTACGCCCTACCCGAAACGAAAATGTCAAGTCCTTACATGGGCATTCCCAGATGATGCCCTGTTGGGGCAACCACACTAATACAATCCCTTTTATGCCCATATATGGAGATCCCAGATGTCATAAATATTATGCCCATATCTGGGAATGCCCAGAATATAGACATATTGTCAATCTCATGTGGTCTTATGACATCAAACATCTATTGAGACACCAGTCATCTCGATGGACACATTTTGTCCAACTTAAACAACCAACAACCAGGTCTAAACTATTATTACAACTAGAGTATGAGGACTAAGTGTGCATTCGATGGTCACTATTCAAGCCCTACCGCCCCAAAATGCACTGCGCTGCGGCCGCTGTCTCGCACTTTGAGCACGCACATGCAGTGTGCACGCGCACACTGCTGGCTCGTCTCTGGGCGGGAGGCAATGAACGCAGCTAGCCGTAGCCACCTGTTGCTGAGCAAAAGCAACGGAGCCGCTCGTAGCAGAACCACCGGCTAAAGAAAACGACTCGTACAAATGTCCACAGCCTTGACACCAGAGAACAAATGATGAAAAAAGCTCTAAAGTTGTTTATGAAGAGAATATACGAGAATAGACACTGGAGGCTTTTGTTTTTCGATCTCTCTCTCTTTTCCTTCCACAGCTGATAATAATAATCATGATAAATAATGTTATTTAAATTAGCAAGAATAACCTATTTTATCACAAACATGGGTGTATGTCTGCATGTAAGACAAATGAATGTGGCACAAACATTATTCATTCATTCACCAATGAATGAATACAAATTCAATAATATATATTTTTTACAACATTATTTTATTGAATTGTGATAAATAAAAACATCATTATATAGGCCTGTTTCTCATAATAACACCACAACATGTTGGTATGTTATTTACAATACCAAAAGCATTGGGGAGTTGTTGTGCAAGCTCACAACTCGTCGCTTCGCCCCCTTTTGAGAGCTTGTGGATCGGCTATTATTTAGCCAGGGCTCTGGGCGTTTTAACTGTGCGACAGCGATGACGCAACGAGATGGCGACGGAGTAGTGTCCGAAATGCGCTGATTTGTTCACTACTGTAGTACACTACATCTGGTTCCCTCATTTAGGGTTAGGGAGTAGGGAACGTGTTCCGCATTTCGGACACAGCCTGAATCGACAGAAATTGTTGAAATTTACAGGTTTTTTTTTCCCCATAAGAGTTCAGAAATGTGTGTGTGTGTGTATTGTTAAAATACAGGTTCTGGGCAGAACGGCGCCCCAAATCAGACAGCTTCGAAGGGGCCTCAAAGAAACAGGCGTGTGGCCAATCTTGTCGTCGCGAACCGATGTCGCCGAAGCCGTCTTCCCCAGAGATCTTAAGTGCAGTCCCCAGGTACGACACTGCACACACTTATTCCTAAGACAAAATTTGGGTAGGTTCAAATCGACCATTTGTTACTCATAAATGTCTCTAAAGTTGTAATCATTTTCTTTCATTTGTTCCTCCTGAGATGGATTGATTATTATTATTATTTTCAAATGTCAAATTTCTGTGACAACTAGGTCATCATTGATCACATCAACTGGCCAACATTATCAGAGAATGAGGAGGACGAGGACTACACAATTGAAACAAGATCAAGGATTGGGAATTACCTGAGGCAGTTCATCGAGACAGGTATATCAAACCCTAACCTCGGTAAAACTATGCTTAAACCTAACCCTAACTAAATTCGGACTAATGAGATGTAGGACTATGAGATTTCTGATTTATGGGCAGTCCCCACTTTTGATTCTTACTGGTAATGAAAATGCATTTTGTCAACATCAGGGTTTCCAAAAAGTGGGTGCCGTGATGCCAGTCCAGGGGTGCCACAGAATACTTGGATAATATTTGGAATTCACTCTTCACCCAAAAATAGCAGATCTACAAGCTTGTAGATCTGCTATTTTTGGTGAACCTTCCCCCAGAATAGGGATGCAGGGGTTCAAGTGGTGAAATGTTAAATATCAAGTTATTTTCAGTCGGTTACTTAGGCGCCGTTTACACTGCGTTTTTGAAAAAGAATTCCGCAAAATATCCCGTCAGATATGCCTTCCATTTTCGAAGCTTAAAATTTTATGGAAAAGCAGACTCCCCTCACGTCACGTGTGAACAACAGAAACTCGAGAAACGACAACATGTGATGTTATTGCTCGCATACGCTTGCATACAGCCTACCGCAGCCACGTTACTATGGTGAATGGTAAACAACGAAGTAGAATCGTCTATCCTTTTGTCACCTCCACCTAGCGAAATTACATGGACACTACATAATTTCAAGCCCTAATCTGGCTTCATATGAACGCTGGATAAAAGGCTAAACGCAACGGCGATGTACCGGGACCTCGCCGTTTTCTCTACAGAGCGTTGCAGTCTAAACGGGGCGAGGTGCCCCGAGTCAAATTTTGAAAACCTTGTTGGCCACTTCAGTTTTTCCTTTCCTCCTTTAGCCCACAGCTTAAAGCTACAATATAGGACTTACTTGATCTAATCTGTGTGTTAAATACAATATAACTGTGGTCCTTAAAGGGGAAAACCACCCATTTTCAATATTGAAATATGTCATTAATATACCTTAGAGGAGTTGTGTGGAAATAGAAAAAAAGTTCCACCCCTTCTGTGTTGCCTAGAACTGGAGGATTGATTTTGGGGTTTGTATTGTAAAGTACAATGTGTGATGTCATCAAGTTGTACTTTACAATACAAACCCCAAAATCAATCCTCCAGCTCTAGACAACACATAAGGGGGGGGGGGACTTTTTTCTATTTCCACACAACTCCTCTAAGGTATATTAATGACACAGTTCAATATTGAAAATGGGTGGTCTTCCCCTTTAAGCTGTCATTCATTCCACATTTTAGAGTGCACCAGTGTCAGGACATCTAGTTGACAATATTAAGTTATATTTAAGCAGATGGTACTGTGGATTGGACACTAGATGCTCAGTTATAATTATTGTAAAGAAATCAGACGTCAACACTGCCTAACAAATTGAAACTATTGAACAGCAACGAGGCAATCATTCTCCTATTTACCTTGATCACTTTACTACGACAGTTTCCTTGAGGGTACTAATTAAACTTTTCTCCTCTTGTAGCTCCAGCAGACTCCCTTGTGGACCTCCTGAAGTTTTGGACCGGATGGGAGGTCCTCTCCGAGAAACTCGTCTTGGAGGTCAAGTGTGGGCAGTTCCCGACGGCCATGACTTGCTTCCTCACCCTGCGTATCCCTGGCCATTATAAAGATTATGACGCTTTCAAAAATGATTTTGAAGTAGTCATCCCCACATGGGACGCTGGTTTAGGATTACACTAGTGTTCAAATGCTTTTATTTTATTTTATTATTAATATTTATTTATTTTATTATTATTTATTTATTTTATTCATTTTGAAGCAATTGCACTCTGGGAAGTCTGCATTTTGTAGTCCAGTTAAGTACCATGCGTAGTATTACATAAGGATCAGGTTTACATTAGAAACAGAGGGTGAGACCGATTTTGTCCGTTTAATGTCCGTATGTTCTCCCTGTACTTTGGCTAGCGGACACCACCCAAACCGACTGATTAAAACCGATTAAAGCATACGTACGCCTGAATTACCCGTGGCAAAGTTTTGTCAACATTGGGGGGCAGTAGTGAGGAAAATAATTTTTCCTCTGCATGGTAAAGTGAAACGGCAGTAAGCCTCGATAGTCAAGCCTAACATCTTGAAAAAGACCCCATCATAGTTTCCTTTTATGTATTCAGGATTGAAAATATTAAATCCTGTTGGTTATTGATTAATCGCCAGATACGAGAGATGGGGACTACTTAGTGAGTGTGGTTCATGCAGCTAAAATCCTTCTCGCTTGCGATTCGAATCGCTGGCGCGCGGTCCCAACAGGAGCGGCCTTTTTTTCTTTTTTTTATGTATTTTATTGTTGAGAAACAAGAAACAATTCTTGACCTAGAGACCTGTTTCAATGTCCTTAAAGGGGAGAATCACTCATTTTTTACTTTGGACTATGTAATTAATATACCTTTATGTGGAAATGTGAAGTCCAGAGAAATGTGTGTGTATTGTTAAAACACAGAACGCCACCTCAAAGAAACAGGCGTGTGGCCAATCTTGTCGTCGCGACGAAGAGAAGAGACTTTTTTTTTTTCTTTTTCTTTTTTCTTTTCTCAACAACTCAAATGTATATTAATGACAGGTAACCGGTAGAGTCGCCGAAATGAAGCTCGCCGAGAAACGGGGGGTGCGTTCGGAAATGCACACCGGGGGTGGCAACGGTGCGCTTTTTCAGCCTGAACTCTGACTGAAAAAGCGCACCGTTGCCCCACCCGGTGTGCATTTCCGAACGCACCCCCCGTTTCTTGGCGAGCTTCATTTCGGCGACTCTTCTGGTATTCTAATGACATAGTTCAATGTTGCAACTGGGTAGTTCTCCCCTTAAAGGATTAGTTCACCCCCAAAATGACTTTATTTCTATTGATTACTCACCCCATGGAGAGTTGAGTTCAATAATATTTTTAGTTTTTTGTCTCATTCCTAAGACAATAATTTGATTACAATAAATGTACCCCCATTGATTCCAGATGGGGACCCGAATGCATTTGGGTCTCCATTCGGAATCAATGGGGATACATTTACTAAAATCCAATTTGTGAAAAAAATAATAATAAAAAAATATCATTGACCTCAAGTCTCCGTGGCATGAGTAATCAATAGAAAAAGTCATTTTGGGGGTGAACTACTCCTTAAGTACAACAAAATTGCATCACTGCTGCCAAGGGGGCCTTGTTTACAATTTGAAACTTGCACTGTATAGCACTCAATGTTCTGAAAGATGCAGTGCACTTTATTGTTAATGGGAAATTGGGCTTTTTTTGAAAGCCCTTTTCTGAAATGTTAAAATAAAGACAATGTTCTTTAAATGTTCTTCTATGCATAATTTTAATATGCTGTTGTGATTTAAAATAAAGACACTGTTCTTTAAATATGTTCTCTGCATAATTAGTCACAGTATCTTCATAGGCAGACTGTTATGTTGTATACAAGTTTACTACCACCAGTGAAAGTAGGTTTTCATTGAAGACTTTATTAGAAGTTTGAATAGGAAAGGTACAGTTCACTGGTACAAGGTCAAATAAAAGGAGATCATAGAAAAGCACTTGGCTTATTTACACAGGAAACCATTCAAGTATCTCATATGTCTGTCCCAACTATCAACAGTGATAGATACTCAATATGTACACTGTTACTCCTAATGACAACCGAAAGCCAGCGTTTCTTTTTGATCAACTCCACAAGCTGTGGGCTTTAATTCATTTGGGTCTTTCTTTAACTAACATGAATGTCATCTTAGTTTTCAAGTGTCAGAATGTGCTTACATTTATAGGCCTATTCACATTAAATTATGTCAAATGTATCTTGAGCAAAAAATTAAAAATGGCATGTCAATCATTGAGTTGCCGTAGTTCCCTCATCCAGATTTGAACGCTAAACTATTAGGTCGATATTCTTAGTTGAAATGTGTCAATAAAAGCTCTGCTCGATTGTTGCCTGACTGCAACAGCGCCAGACTCAATCACACACTTCGTTCACACTACACACCACCCACCAGCAGGGGGCGGTGATGTGCGGACTGAAGTATCAGGCTAGCTCGATTGTGCCTTCCAACTGCCTTGCCTGTGTTGTGATCTGTGAGGATTTTCGGTGATTGATTAGTCAGTCTTCACGTTCTTGTGTGTTGACGTTCCACTGTCTGCTGTTGCTAGTTGCTAAAAGTTAATTTGAAAACTCTGAGGCCCGATCGTTCACCAACATAACAGTGTTAGCTGGAGCAGACGTGTGCCGTTCTATAGCTTTCGGATATTGTAGATTAGTTGTTGCTACGCGAGAAGTAAACCCATAACTCTATGAGTAAACCGGGGATGCCGTAATTTGCTATTTCCGGTCTGAGCAGTGAGCACAGGAGAAACAACATGCAACGTGAATTTGTAAGTAACACATTTATCTGAAGTAAACTCGGCACAAAAAGAAAGGAAACGAATCAATAATTCATTATATCTCCCCTTTAATAATACCAAATTGTATTGGGATTTATATCATTTGTATCGTTGATTTGTCACCTTTACAGCAAGGTACAGCTTGTAAGGATCTGGCATTCGTGGAATGAGCAACACTACCAAACGTGTGGGTAGCGTCAGGTCCGTGAAATGAGCAGAAAGAACGTTTCCGGTCTGGGCGCTGGCAGAAATAAGCCAGGCTCCAGCCTTCAAAATAAAAGTGCAGTAAATAATGTATATTTAAAAGACACAAATGTATTTAAAAGATGAGTATATGATGTATGTCTCTATACTAGTGTACTTCTAATTGTCCTAACACATTTTCCAGGTTCTTTCAGATTGAAATTCGTGGAATGCGAGCTATTAAAAGCCATTTAACAAAATGAATTCCATTCCAATTCAATTCGTTCTACTGTAATCCCATAAAAGAGCTATCATAGGCTAGAGCAGGGGTTTATCTGTTTATTTTGACAGGACAGATGCAAAGTATGGTAGGCTACTATATTAATGTAATTAATGAAAATATACCTGTAACAACTCACCATAAAAGTGTTATATAAAAATACTCTGTTGCAAGTAAAAGTCACAGAATTCAAAATATACTTGAGTAAAAGTACAAAAGTATTGGCATTAAAATGTACTTAAAGTATCAAAAGTAGGACTACTCATTGTGCAGAATTCCCATTTCAAGTTTTCAAATGTTTAAATAAATATCTTTTGAAAATAGCAGATCTACAAGCTCACAATGCGTTGCATCACAACGCATTGTGAGCCTGTAGATCTGTTATTTTCAAATTAAAATTGAGTACACAAAGTGCCGTTTTCAGAATCTAGTTGGCCCTGGACAGCAGACGTCTATTTGTGTCGGCACAGATCTGCTCTGCCACACTGCACTCTCCACTAAGCGGGAGAGGCGTAAAATCAATTTCTGTTGACATTTTCGGACATTTTCTGACATTTTCAGACTCTTGTTGGCCCTGGAGAGCAGACGGCTCTTTGTGTCGCCACTTTGGAGACATGCACGCGTGCGGGGAAACCTCCTCTATCATGCCACACTCTCCGCCAAGCGGGGGAGGCGTCCCCTCAATTTCTGCTGGCTTTCCAGTGCAGCCACCCGCTCAAAAAAGGGTAATTTTCGGAAATTTTCAGACTCTAGTTGGCGCTGGAGAGCAGACGGCTCTTTGTGTCGCCACTTTGGAGACATGCACGCGTGCGGGGAAACCTCCTCTATCACGTCACACTCTCTGCTAAGCGGGGGAGGCGTCCCCTCAATTTCTGCTGGCTTTCCAGTGCAGCCACCTGCTCAAAAAAGGGTCATTTTCGGACATTTTCAGACTCTAGTTGGCGCTGGAGAGTAGACGGCTCTTTGTGTCGCCACTTTGGAGACATGCACGCGTGCGGGGAAACCTCCTCTATCACGCCACACTCTCGGCCAAGCGGGGGAGGCGTCCCCTCAATTTCTGCTGGCTTTCCAGTGCAGCCACCCGCTCAAAAAAGTGACATTTTTACTTGGCAAAGGCAAAAAGATGTGAGTAGGGATAATAAGTGGAAATGAGAATGAGAATGATGGAAATTAAAATGACTTGCAAAAAAATGTTTCATGTGTTTGTCCTATCTTGGAATACTCCTTTGGACTTTGGGATTCAGGTAACTTAACAAAAGGTGTAAGTGTGCATGAGAGAGATATTAGATATTTTCTGTGAGTTTACAAATTTGCTTTAACTAGCCCTTACCCGTTAAAGATATGAGCTCCGAAATGATGTGCAGTGTGTGGATTATGGGATGTGCACTGTGCACACAATATGTGAGGGATGGAAAGTAACTTTAACTGGTGCTTGCATGCTAATATGTAGGAGCATGTAAATACCCGTTCCATTTAACGGCTACAGAGATACTGTGTACCGATCTGCATGATTTTGGACAACAATTTTTTGGGTTTGTGTGTGATTGTGCATGGCCTGAACAACAGCGCCCCTCCCTTAACATGTGTGGTCACAAAAGGTACTGTAGGCTAAATAGATATAGATACACCATAAAAATGCTATTATACAGCATACGATTTGTGAAAGTGACAAACGGGCTTCACAGTTATGTCAGGTGTGTTCATATGCTGATGGTGATGCGATTTCAGATCAATTGCTCCAGCCACCGAGGAGAAACGCTGAGACAGACAGACACTCACTCAGACATTCGCAAAATTATAGTTTAGATGGAGTTGGAAGCATATTTTAAGTAAGATGAGCTCAGCTTTTCACATTCTGAAAATACCTGCCATTTCCCTTGGAGTAGTAACAGAAAAAATAATAAAACAGACAAACAATGGTATATTGGGGGAACTTATTAATCTTTCTCAACACAGACGTGTTGAGAAAGATCAGAAGTGAAGTGCGCCAAAGAAAAGGCCGCATGAAGACGAGATTCAGGCTTTGATGCTACTGCAAAAGCAATATAAAGAGAAAGACACAGAAAGTAAAGTTTTAACAGGATTCATTCAATGTATTAAAGCTAGCCCCCTTAAGATTATATGTTTTAATGAAGCAGGAGTGAGAATGTGGCACAACTTGTGTACGAAGGATGCAGTATCATGGGATGCAACGGGGGGAATGATTAAGAGCAATATAACAACTAAAAGCATTTTGTATTATGAGCTTGTTCTAAGTTCATCATCCGCTTCAACACCTGTAGCATTTATGATCAGCGACACTCATACACAGCACGCTGTGGAGGAGATCCTCACGGAATTGAGGGCCAGTGAGAGGGACATATTTGGTTACAATGCAACACCTGTTCAGATCAATAGTGACAGGTCAGCATCCAGTCTGAAACGCAGAAAATGCCGGGAGGGGAGGAAGACCATGATCAACCAGACAGTCCACATGACATTGAGGGTGATGATGTATTTGACTGTAAGCACATTCCTTTAAGTGCATCTCCCTTCAAAGACCATTTTGAACAAGTAAGGACTAAAGCCAATCAAGCAATGAAAAACACCAATGACACAGGTATAAATAACTATCATGCAGAAACTATTTTAAACAAACTGTTCACATTCCTCCCAAGTATTCCAGTATGGTCAGATCTACTCTCAGGTGATTTGCAGAGATTCTCTGCAGACTATGCTGGTCAAATAAACCAATGTAAGAAAAGCACAGCGATCAGTGAGGCTAAGCCGTATAAAGAAGCGTGGTGTATAATAATGACTAGAATCTGAAAATGTCACTTTTTTGAGCGGGTGGCTGCACTGCAAAGCCAGCAGAAATTGAGGGGACGCCTCCCCCGCTTAGCGGAGAGTGTGACATGATAGAGGAGATTTCCCCGCATGCGTGCATGTCTCCAAAGTGGCGACACAAAGAGCCGTCTGCTCTCCAGCGCCAACTAGAGTCTGAAAATGTCGGAAAATTTGACTTTTTTGAGCAGGTTGCTGCACTGGAAAGCCAACAGAAATTGAGGGGACGCCTCCCCCGCTTAGCGGAGAGTGTGACGTTATAGAGGAGGTTTCCCCGCACGCGTGCATGTCTCCAAAGTGGCGACACAAAGAGCCGTCTGCTCTCCAGCGCCAACTAGAGTCTGAAAATGTCCGAAAATGTCACTTTTTTGAGCGGGTGGCTGCACTGCAAAGCCAGCAGAAATTGAGGGGACGCCTCCCCCGCTTAGCGGAGAGTGTGGCGTGATAGAGGAGGTTTTCCCGCACGCGTGCATGTCTCCAAAGTGGCGACACAAAGAGCCGTCTGCTCTCCAGCGCCAACTAGAGTCTGAAAATGTCGGAAAATTTGACTTTTTTGAGCAGGTTGCTGCACTGGAAAGCCAACAGAAATTGAGGGGACGCCTCCCCCGCTTAGCGGAGAGTGTGACGTGATAGAGGAGGTTTCCCTGCACGCGTGCATGTCTCCAAAGTGGCGACACAAAGAGCCGTCTGCTCTCCAGCGCCAACTAGAGTCTGAAAATGTCCGAAAATGTCACTTTTTTGAGCGGGTGGCTGCACTGCAAAGCCAGCAGAAATTGAGGGGATGCCTCCCCCGCTTAGCGGAGAGTGTGGCGTGATAGAGGAGGTTTTCCCGCACGCGTGCATGTCTCCAAAGTGGCGACACAAAGAGCCGTCTGCTCTCCAGCGCCAACTAGAGTCTGAAAATGTCGGAAAATTTGACTTTTTTGAGCAGGTTGCTGCACTGGAAAGCCAACAGAAATTGAGGGGACGCCTCCCCCGCTTAGCGGAGAGTGTGACGTGATAGAGGAGGTTTCCCCGCACGCGTGCATGTCTCCAAAGTGGCGACACAAAGAGCCGTCTGCTCTCCAGCGCCAACTAGAGTCTGAAAATGTCCGAAAATGTCACTTTTTTGAGCGGGTGGCTGCACTGCAAAGCCAGCAGAAATTGAGGGGACGCCTCCCCCGCTTAGCGGAGAGTGTGGCGTGATAGTAGAGGTTTTCCCGCACGCGTGCATGTCTCCAAAGTGGTGACACAAAGAGCCGTCTGCTCTCCAGCGCCAACTAGAGTCTGAAAATGTCCGAAATGTCACTTTTTTGAGCAGGTGGCTGCACTGCAAAGCCAGCAGAAATTGAGGGGACGCCTCCCCCGCTTAGCGGAGAGTGTGGCGTGATAGAGGAGGTTTTCCCGCACGCGTGCATGTCTCCAAAGTGGCGACACAAAGAGCCGTCTGCTCTCCAGCGCCAACTAGAGTCTGAAAATGTCGGAAAATTTGACTTTTTTGAGCAGGTTGCTGCACTGGAAAGCCAACAGAAATTGAGGGGACGCCTCCCCCGCTTAGCGGAGAGTGTGACGTGATAGAGGAGGTTTCCCCGCACGCGTGCATGTCTCCAAAGTGGCGACACAAAGAGCCGTCTGCTCTCCAGCGCCAACTAGAGTCTGAAAATGTCCGAAAATTACCCTTTTTTGAGCGGGTGGCTGCACTGCAAAGCCAACAGAAATTGAGGGGACGCCTCCCCCGCTTAGCGGAGAGTGTGGCGTGATAGAGGAGGTTTTCCCGCACGCGTGCATGTCTCCAAAGTGGCGACACAAAGAGCCGTCTGCTGTCCAGAGTCAAATTTGTAAAGGCTATGCACTCCAGTGAACAGCATTTATCCATTTATTATGTTTTTATGTTATTAAAACCTTTCTTTTATTCCCAGAAACCTAATTTGCATTTTGTTTGTTCGTTTAGATACTTAATCTATATTTGTAACGTCCATATTATGACAAAATTATCCGTTTTCAATGTTTTTGCAATGGCTTTAGGGGTACTCTTATTCTGAAGAGATCGGCGCCGGAAGCCTTATTTCTGCTAACGCTATTTCTGCTCATTTCACATAGGCGGTAGCGTCCCTCCAGAAATGGTCAAAATGGCAGGCCTGCAATACTGTTCTTTTGGTTTTTGTATGTGTTGCTCATTCCACGAATGCCAGATCCTTACAAGCTGTACCTCGTTGTAAAGGTGACAAATCAACGATAAAAATGATATAAAACAATACAATTTGGATAATTTAATTACTGTTATCTGGCAGGACATAGACTTGTTTAATTAACAGCTTTAGCTTTATAGCAATTATTACTGGGGACTGCCCATAAGTCTGAAATCTCATTAGTCCTACATCTCAAATTACTGTTATCTGCCAGAACATAGACTTGTTTAATTAACAGCTCTCTGCAGCTCTTTAAAATAAACTGACTGTTTTACAGGATTTACCTCCAGAAGCTGAGGTGAACCCCAGTCTGGCATGGCATGATGATGGTGGTGAAACAGCTGTAAGTGAATTGGCATGCTTAATTTTAGTTTTTGCATACTTTGGGATTTCTGAGAATTAAAACTTAAAAGGGGTGTTGAATAGCTTTATAGCAATTATTACTGGGGACTGCCCATAAGTCTGAAATCTCATTAGTCCTACATCTCATTAGTCCTAATTTTGTTAAGCCCCCTTTCGACTGCAGCTTTAGCACCACACCACACCACACCACACCACACCACATAAAAATATCTACATTTTCCATTACACAAAAGTACCCCTATCGGTAAGAAACAAATTGACCCTTTTAACTGTAATTATAATACAATATAAATTAGTATTACATAGGTCTATATCCTAAATTATAATACACTATAATGGATTATAATTATAATACACTATAAAGTATTAATGTATTACTATGATAATTATAATACACTATAATAGATTATAATAGTGGTTATAACACAATAGAATCTATTATCATGTATTACAACTATATCCTGGTGGTCTAAATGAAAAGTCAGTGAGTGATCAGTCATTATGAAGTGTTTGGCCCTGTTTGGCCTAGCTCAGACCTACTCCAGAGTGGATACTTTTTAGTACCACGTTTAGTACCACCTTCACACCACTCTACCCAGGTCCTTGTAGTGGAAAACCTGGCACAAGTGGGCGGTGTGGTGTGGAGTGGAGTGGTGGTGGTGGTGGTGCTGGGCCTGTGGAAAATGGGCTTAATTAGGGTTAGGTTTTGGGTTTTGGTTTAGGCATAGTATTTTTCACCAGATTCTGAATAATGGAATGTAGGAACAATGAGATGTCAGAACAATCAGGCATGTCACCCTTTACTAAAGATCTAGAGAGATGGGGAGACTTTTGTTACTGAAGAAACACTTTGTGGCGATCTATATACCAAATGTATATAATCAACATACAAAACTCATACAGGATGACTAAAGCTCAAGCTGCTAAACGGTTACTACTTCATCAAATGTATTTTCTGTTGACTAGAGTTGGAGAGACCACTGTTACTCTTCACTCTATAGCCATGATTATTATATAGTTTTACTTTCACAATACATTTGAGAATAAAATAAAATGTACAGTATATTATCATAGCTGGGCTGTTAAAAAAAAGTTCCTACTAATATTTAGAAGCTCTATGATTTAAGGTTATCCAGCAGATAACAATTGTCATTTTTGTTATCCTCTAGGTATCACTGAGGCGTGACATCCTTCAAACGTTATATGACAGACTCTGTGGATTCTTGGAGAGGCAACCTGTTGACATTGAAGGCTTACAGTTTGCCTGCCGCCATTATTTAGTTTTATTAAGTGCTCTTGGTGGCATGATAGCTGTAGGAGACCAAATACTTTCTGGTCTTTCATGTCTGAATACTCTTGTCCAGCTGGAAAGGGAGAATGAGCAGACACTCATTACACTAGAAGTGCAAAGAGGTGCCCGTGGCCGTCCACGATTGACCGTGTCAATAGAGGCTCTCACACATCTGGTAGAAATGTGTCTGCCATCAAGTGTCATTTGTAGACTCCTAGGTGTGTCTAGAGCAACGCTATTCAGAAGAATGTCTGAAAACAACATATCCATAATTGGCACATACAGTAACTGTAGTGACAATGAATTAGATTCATTGATCACAGCAATTAAGAGCACAATGCCAGATGCTGGGTTCAGGGTAGTCCGAGGTGCTCTACTTGGACAGGGACACAGAGTGCAGTGGGAACGAGTGTATGCGTCCATGCATCGTGTGGACAGTGTTGGTGTGCTTGCCAGGATGACCCGTCTGGGATGTGTGGTGAGGAGGACATACTCAGTTCCTTACCCGAAATACCTGGTGCACATTGATACCAATCACAAGCTCATCAGGTATGTCTGTGTCAATTTGACAGATCATGGTAACCTGAATAGTAGATCTCATTGAATTGGAGCAACATGTACTGAAATTGTTCTGCTTAACTTTAACAGATATTGTATTGTGTGGCATGTGCCAAGATGTTATGTATTGTTTTGGGAGTTTCATCTTTTTATTGTCTGTGTTTTGACTTAGATACAACTTCATAATCTACGGAGGAATAGACGGCTATTCAAGAAAGGCAAGATTATTACATTATCAATAACCAAACGGCTGAAAATGTATCGCTGAACATTCTCTATTTCAAATTGTTTTAAACCTTTATCAACTCCCACATAAAGTATGCCTCTGTCCTTTCTGTGAGATTTGACTTAGAACTATTCCACACTAGCAATAGTTGTATCACTGTGCAGTGATCCCTGGACCAAAGCTGCAACAGGAATCTGTTAAAATAATGGTGTATTAATAGTAATTGTATTACACGAAAGAAGAAGTGTGCCATTTGGGCATTGCTTGTTTTGGCCCTGTTGGATAAATTAATTAAGGCAAATAAAGAAGGATAAATCCATAACCAAAATAAGTCAGAGACGAGCCAAAGGACAATCAATACATTGCTGTATTTGAAGAGAGTCAGACAAAGAGACAAAACAGTGAGTACCATGCTAGTGGCAGCTTGGTAATTCTCTCTTCCCCAGATGGAAGTTACATACAGTATATATAAAGAATACAGTATATGACAGTAGGATCGTGGGACTCATTGATTCGTTCCCATTATCCTAACAAAGACACGTAGAGGGTTGGTAAAAAGTTCAGACAGTAGTTCATAATATAACCGTATATGGTCATATGAGCCTCATATACAAATCATACAATTATGTATCATAATTCATATCTATCAGACCCCTATAGAACTTTGTCAGTGGAGACTATTTGTGCTTCTATAGATCATGTACCTGAAGGTTGCAGACAACAACCGGGCAGACACCCACCTGGCCTTCTTCAACGAAGCTGTGACCAATTATGGCTTTCCTCTGAGGTATTCATGTTTTTCCTGTCTTAAAATGCCATGTTTATCTAAATGTATGCAATCTATTAAAGTGTTCGCCCTGAGGTTGGGTTCGATTCCTGGACAGGTCTTACCAAAGACTATGAAAAATGGGACCCAGTGCCTCTTTGCTTGGTACTCTGCATCAAGGGTTGGATTGGTGCTGTAGGTCTAAACCAACTAATTCTGACATGTATAATTCATTTCTGGTATTGTTTTGACCATTAAGGATCATCTTGTCTTTGAAATATCAATGTCAATGCCATTTTTCAAAAACGATTTTGTCTACTAGCACTTTTTTTTTCATAATAGTTTGTTTTGTTTATAACAAAATACATACTAGTGAGAAATACAAGAAGTAAAAATCCCCATTTACCTTTAAAGAGGGACTTTAAATGGGTGATTAAATTAGCAAATAAGACTATTTAAGAATAAAAATGACAAATAAAATCACACAACAAAAATCACACAACAAAATCACACACAAAATTAAATAACAATTTCCCTCAAAGTGCACCATATTGTGATTCTATGTATGCAAGTTAGTGTGATGTGCTTTTACAGGATGGATTTGCCATTGTTCCATCACAAAATATGATGCACAGAACTCCATCAGCAAGGCAGCCATAACGTTGAGTGTCACGCTTCAGACATGGCAGGAGTGTACTAAAGCCAAAGTGTTCCTTCCATCCATCAGGGCTTGACATTGACTTTTTGAGGCACTTGTCCTGTGGACAAGACATTTCCCATTCACTTGTCTGGGCACAAAAGTCACTATCCAGTCCGGATAAACAAATTACATTTCTTTCTTTAATGCATGCATAGGAGTCAGACATTGAAATAGAATGAATAATAAAAGGACTGCTAATGACCCTCCTTGCTCCCTCCACTCCATAGTATGGGCAGTCTAGTCTGCATACAGGACAATAATATTATGAATAATGTTATGACCTGATCCATGTTCTATTGGTTCTAGTCTTTCCGCAGGTTCCTTGGCTGTTGCAAGCAGGTGGCAAGAAATGCACTAGAAAGGTGCCTTGTTGGTCTCAGCAGTTGTACTTCTCTACTACCAATGCTGTGTCTTGTTCTGTCAAAGTCTTTGCCTCTCAGTCTCCAAAGTTTGTTAGATATATTGTACTCGGTCAGAAGCCATAACTGCATGTTTAATCCCTACCTGGCCCATGCACTCATCTCCAGTCTCCAAGGCATATGTGCCTTGATCACTGTCTTAGCTTGTGGTGCTCCAAGATGAGAGACTGCTCGATGCAGTGGAAGCATATTCCAAGTCTCACCAGTGCCATACTGCAGCCAGTTCTTGTAAATATGGGGTATAGTATAGCAGTTAAGCGAAAGAGACAACAACTCTCTGGGGTCTGCCATAATTCCCATTATTCAGACCATTAGGTTAGTGAAGGTTAGGGTTGGTTATAATGGAGTCAGTACATGCACCATGTGTCAGCCTCCTCAATCCTATTCAAGATGTCTGGGATCTCTACTCCACCTTTGTTATCTTCATCAGAGACAATGGTAAATGGACTGCATTTACAGTATATAGTGCTTTTCTCCAAAGCACTTTACAATTCACCCATTAACACACACATTCACACACCATGAAACCGTGCAAGGTTCCAACCTGCTCATCGGGAGCTGTAAGGGATTCAGTGTCTTGCTCAAGGACACTTCGACACATAACCAGGAAGAGCTGGGAATCGAACCTGGAACCTTCAGATTTCAATGCAGCTGCTCTATACTGAGCCACTGTCGTCCGACAATGATGCTAACATTGCCACAGGCTTGATTGGACACCATATTCCGAACACAGCTGGAGAACTGTTTGTTCTCCTCAGGCACCCAGAATTTGGAAAGTTGCTGAGGGATGGGTGTGCCCTAAAAGGCGAGGTCGTGCCAATTCTTGGCCATCTGGCCAGTGATGTATATGGACAGTTACTCATATATGGAGACCCCTGCATGATAGTCAACAATGTTATGTCAAACATGCCCATATATGGGCATTACCAAATATGGGCATTCCCAGATATGTCCTTAATATTGATGACATTGGGACAGGGATCTCCATATAGATTGAGGAGGCTAGTGTTACATGTGGAGTCAATTGGCCCCATTATAACTAAACCTATCCATAACCCTAACGTCACGATTATGAGCGGACCCCATAGAGTTGTCGTAGTCTCCTTCGCATTAATGCTATACAAACATCCAAGCACTGGGGATGAAGGAGATCTGGCTGCAGTATGGCACTAGAGGTGCACTATGGCACATGCTTCCACTGCATGAAGCAGTCTCTCATCTTGGAGCACCACAAGACAGTGATCAAGGCACATATGCCTTGGAGACTGGAGATGACTGCATGAGCCAGGTGGGGACTAAACATGCAGCTATGGCTTCTGACCGAGTACAGTACAATATCTTGAAAACTTTGTAGAACCAAAGACCTTGACATAACATGGTAGCAGAGAAGTACAGTACAACTGCTGAGACCAACAATGGCACCTTCCTAGTGCATTTCTTGCCACCTGCTTGCAACAGCCAAGGAATCAGAGGAAAGGAAGGATCACCTTGACTTTAGTACACTCCCATGTCTGAAGCGTGACACTCGTCGATATGGTTGCTGGGCTGGTGGAATTGATGGGTAGCTATGCCCCTCCCAAAAAGCTTTTGTCCAATGCTAGCTTAGCACCTGGCAGCAAGCAGGAAGTTATTCTAAGCTAGCATTGGACAAAAGTTTTTTGGGAGGGGCATAGCTACCCATCAATTCTGTGCATCATATTTTGCCATGGAACAATGGCAAATCCATCCTGTAAAAAACACATCATACTAACTTGCATCATAATACACAACCACAATATGGTGAACTTTGAGGGAAATTGTTATTTGCTTTTGTTATGTGATCTTATTTGTCACTTTTATTCATAAATAGTCATAAATAGTCTTATTAAAACACCCATTTAAAATCCTCCTTTAAAGTTAAATGGGGATGAGTACTTGTTCTATTTCTCACTAGTATGTATTTTGTTATAAACAAAACAAACTATTAAGAAAAAAATAAATAAAAGTGCTAGTAAAGACAAAATCGTTTTTGAAAAATGGCATTGACATTGATATTTCAAAGACAAGATGATCCTTAATGGTCAAAACAATACCAGAAATGAATTATACATGTCAGAATTAGTTGGTTTAGACCTACAGCACCTGTTTTTACTCCTAACAATGGCCAAGTTGTTGCCATGGTCTTCGGAATTACAAAATGACCTTGACCATGACCTTTCAAGGTCCAAATCACCCAAAATGGTCAAAACAATATCAGAAATGAATTCCCCACACCCAAATTAGTCCAAATGGAGGTATTACATGTGCATATACACCCAGAAACAGAAAAGTTGGATTTTTATCATAGCCGATGGTGGCCATATTTGATGTGGCCATTGCGCCATTCGTGGCACTATGGCGGACGAGCACCTCTGTGATTTTTCATGTCTAGGGACCCACTGACTCAGTTCAGGTGAGAAACTGCCCTCACCCCAAATTGCGAACAGGAGTATAGGCCAGATACTGGAGTACCAGGGGGTGCACTTGTACATCAAGCTGCATCACGTGACAGAACATGGACATAGGCTCCTGCCCTATGGGCCTCATGGCTCGGCAAGGCTTATTTAAATACTGTATATGCAACAATAGTAATTTTAAACGCTTTGTCAATTTCCCTAAGGAACTTCACCTAAGACTGTTAAAAATGGATGGACTTAATTTTGCCGCATGGAACCCCTTGTATTTGACCTACAAGTCATAATTATGTCCTTGTTGAGGCATGAAATGTTTTATTTTGTGTTTTCAGAGTGCGAGGAGATCGCGGGGGAGAAAATGTGGGAGTAGCAGAATTAATGTTCACTGTTCGTGGAACTGACACAAACAGCTTCATTGCGGGAAAAAGTGTACACAATCAACGGTGAGTTAAACCTAATTTGTTTTGGAAGCTTTTAATGTTATGTACATAAAAGCAAATATACAAACAATCTTCTATAGATTCTTGTTAAATGTATACAATATTTAGTTAAAAAGTGTGTGTTTCTGTTTCCAAATACAGCATTGAACGTCTATGGAGAGATGTATTCATGAGTGTTACTGGTGTATTTTACAACATCCTGCACTCTCTGGAGGACCAAGACTTGCTCGACATCGGTAACAGTCTTCACTTATTCTGCTGCCACTATGTGTTCCTGCCACGCATCCAAGCCAGTCTGGATGTCTTCAGTGACGCTTGGGACAACCATCCAATCAGGACAGAGCAAAACATGACACCAAATCAGTTGTGGCTGGTGGGACAGGCCCAGAATCCTGTTGCCGAACCAGAGGTAAATGTATACATTTTTGAATGAATGTATCCACGAGTTTCCAACGCCCTGCGCAGACGTCTGTACCGAGCTTCCGGCGCCGATTTACAAGCTCACAACGGGTTGCATCTGCGACGCGACGTGAGCTTGTATGTCTGCTGTTAAACCCGGAAGTTTGGTCCCGATAGTCTCCAGTAAACTCCCGCGGAAACTTGTGGATACATTTTTGAATGACTCAGCACAGCTCTTGTCCCCTTATAGCAGTGGTTTCGACCTGTGGGTCTAGACCCCCAGGGGGGTCTCCAAATTATTGTGAGGGTTCCCAAGATGATTGGCTTAATGTGCAACATTGTTTTCTCACTCAACAGTAAACCTAACCACACAAAGTTGAAGTGTATAGAGGGTATGTGCACATTTATAAAGTGACAATTTAAGGACTTTTTAATATCTCTAATATGACAAATTAAACATTGGCCATTAGAGGCAGAAATTGTAAAAACAGCAGATCTACATACTCACACATAGATCGACTATTTCCACAATAGAAAATATAAATATACATAGTGATCTACCAATTGTAATGCTTGTCAAACTCTTAGTGATCGTCAGGGTGCAGCGTTTTTGTCTACTCACTGTCTCAGAAGCGTACTGTAGCAGTTCAGAAACCTGCTTACCAGTGACATAATCATTTAGCAAGTTAGGCCAAACTTGTATTAATGCGTGAACAAAGCACATCTTACATGAAAAGAACCTGCAGTTTCTATTTTGGATTCCCCATTGATGTCACAGGTAGACAGGTTTCTGAATTGTTCACAGCCCCCATCTGAGAGACAGAACCCGTTGTTTGTGTGTACCTGTGGTGAAGAGTGGACCACTTTCCCATGACAATATGACTTCCATTTTTCAACAGTTTCTTATGTAGAGAAAAACATCATTGTCTTTATTTTACAACCATAACACGACTAATATGTTGTAGTGCTTGTTTAAATGTCTTTACTTAAACATTTAATTTGCACAATGTTCATACACACAGTTTGTCTTTTTCAGGGTCTACTGATGCCAGACATTGAATGGGAGGAGAGTGGATACATGACTGAACCACATTCTGGGGTCAATGTCCCTGTAATGTTCAATCCTCTTTCAGATTCTGAAATGTTGGAACTACAATACGACATCAATCCATTGCTGGATTCAGACTGTTTTGGGGTGGACATATATCTCAACACTGTCCAATATGTTGAGCACCTACTTGAGGCATCATCATGAGAAACCGGGTGTGTCAAATATGAGCTGTTTTTGGAAAGCTTCTAAATAAAGTCAAGTTGTTTAGAACAATACTGCGTTGTTGTTCAAGGTACAAGTCATTGTGAAAGTTTAAAGGTGCTACCGTGCTATAGGACAGGCATCAGGCAAAACACTTGTTCTAGCTTTGTTATACATGTCACAGGCCTCTTCATACGAGCCTGCCCTGATAAGGGACTCATGGTGCTGCTGATTTAACATAAGGCATACATTAGTGATGGGTATTTTAAGTCATCAAGTTAAACTTTGGTTAATGCCACTCACACTGAACATTTACTTTATTTTTTCCCCTTTCGGTCTGCACGAACTCTGCCATCCAGGTTTTTATTGAAATATTCTCTACACCCAATAGCAGTTCAGACAAACAAAAGGGTTCAAGGTTGTACTTGTGTTCAGGTACATGAGTTGAGAGAAATGGCTGCAGTGCAAAAAGCCTCAACACTCAGATTAATGTCTTTACAATGGTTTAGAGTTAGGAATGGCCAGCACACAGTGAATGTCCTTTTCACATTGTTTATTTAAGCTTTACAGATGTTAAACCAAGACGTACCATACGCACTAAACTGAAACGTGCAAAATAGTCATAAAAGGATGACATTTGCTCATTACCAGATGAAACCATATGAATTTAACAGAATGGCGTTCATTAAATTGCCTATTAAAGATTATGTCAAACATATACCTGTACATTGTGGAGGATCTAAGACAGCTATATTAGCACTAACACTTTGCCATACACTATATGTTTTGGCTACATTGTCATATTACCAACAAAATGTCTGCACAAGCAGTAAGCCTCTTAATTTCTTTGCCATTTATCTTAGAGTAGATTTTTTAAAGATTTGTCAGCTCGCATGTATGTTGTCTGCAAAAAGCAAAATGATGGTGGCGCTAGAAGAGGTGCATGTGAGAAATCAGGGGCGGAGGCTGTGGTTTGCCAGCCAAGGAGTGTGTGTGCAAAGTTTGGCATGGATAGGGGCAACGGTGCCGGAGATAAGAGTAGGGCCAAAAGTGTGATGTGACGGACAGACTGACGTACGGACTGCCGGTGGAGGTTTTCATAGTAATAATCTGGAAAAATATAAATAGATTATATTTGAAAATTAATATGGATACCTTCTAGCCTACAGATTGGGTGGGCAGCCCATTTAGTTTGCTTTTGCTTATAGAAGGCGATGACTGAAGCTTCTCTGGCTGTGACATCAGAATGGAGATCCATTGACACACAAAGGTCTGGCTCTTCTCGTTGCTCCCTCGAGATGCGCGTCCTGAACAGGGTTGCAGCCTTTGAAGGATCTTGAATCGCCTGCCAGTCTATGAAATACAAAAAAGATTTACATTAAAAAATATATGTATACTGTACAACCAATAAGAATCCCTAATCGGGAGATGAGCGACCTTCAGGTCACATGTACAGTATATACTGTATATGTATATGCTTTGCAAGAATCTGCCTCATGGTGGCGCTATAAGAGGGGCATGTGAGAAATGAGGGGTGGAGGTTGTGGTTTTGGCAACGGTGGCAGATATATGACATGGGGAAAAGTGTGACGTACAGACTGACTGACAGCCAGGGGAGGTTTTGATAGTAACAAGGGTGTTTGTGGGGTGTCTGGTACCTGGGACAGCAGGATCGTGGTGCCGACTGGGACGCAGAGCCAACGTGCCCGCAGCAGTGGCACTGCTTTGTGACGTTGTGGTTTGTTCAGGTGAAGGAAAGGGACTGTGGTCTGCTGACATTCTAAGGATTTACATAAACATAGCATGAGAACCTCTGCTGTAGTTTAACTGTAAAAAAAAGAAATGGAAAGATATTGTTAAGTCAAATGTATTATACCTGTCTTCTCCACAACAGCTGGCATGCCATTGTAGTTCCTCACCATTGGGAAACAGTTACACACAGAGTGGACACGTTTCCTGAAAAGAGAAAGTCAAAAAGGAAATGAATACCTCCACTGTGGCACAGTCATGGAAATATAGAAATCAGATTTACTCATTTCAGAGTATTTACATCTCACAAGACATTGCGGTTAAAAAATAAAATAAAACGCTTTGTGAACAGAACAGTCTGCATTTGGGGCTTGTAGATCTGCAACTTCTGTTACTTTAAGTACATTTTGAAGCCAATACTTTTGTACTTTTACTCAAGCACATTTTGAATATTGGACATGTACTTGTAAAAGAGTGAGTACATTGGAGTACGTTTTCCACCACTGATTGAGCATGTGTAGAATGTCATCACTGATTCTGTTCTCTGGCTAACACGTCACAGTTGAAGGTAACTTGGGCTTTGACTGTGTTGTTCATTACTTACATTATAACTAGACCTTACACGCTATGTGCTCACAAATGTGGATTATGGTGAGAGTAGACTGTGTACAGTAGCTAGCTATAGTGCACACATGGAAAATGACTGTACGTTTTACCCTACATGCAACAGCGCCTGTGTGTGGGTGACTCTCTATTAAACAGTGTGAGGTTGCTGTGCAAGTGACAACACACGCCTACAGGTGCAAGTCATAGCGCACACGTAAAAACTAAATTATAGCACAACCCTATTAAGAGGGAATATTGTTGGCTGATGCTGTTGGCGACCCAGCATCGACCCCATTGAGTATAAAGATGTACTGTACAATTTTGCATTGAGGTCCCTGTAACCAAGGGGTTGTCAAGGGGGTTCCAGGTGGTCCCCTAGCAGTAAGTGGGGGTTCCAGGTTGTCCCCATCATGATTGATGGTAAACCAAATGGACACTCGTTTGTAACTCTGACACAGTGTACAAGTGGTACCAAACTGTGAGCGTCCTAGGAATTAAAAGTTTGAGAACCACTGCTCTATTGCCGATCTACAAGCTCACAACGCATCACTTGTAGATCTGCAATTTTGGGCTAATGTTCCAACAGAAATGTAAAAACAGCACCTTTACAAACAAGTGATTGAATTATTACTGAATGATTCCCACTGCGCTATTGGTGAACTAACAATATTATAATGACTATCTATCCTATCCAGTTGAATGTAATGTGACTCACCTTATAGAAATCGAAGATGAAGCGCGACTTATCCAGTGTAACGGACAGCACTGGGGAGGCAATGATGACAGCAGGAACCTCTTTTGACATTTTATTCTGTAGGAAACAGACAAATATCACCATTTGTCTCCTTGAATGGCCACTGCATATCATAATAATCTAATCTCAGCCTAACCAATAACAGAAGTAATCTAATCTAATACACTTTTCTTTTCTTTTTTAACAATAGGTAAATAGAAAAATACTGTAATAGCAGCATTTACTGGGCTAAACATTGGGTCAGAACATTAAATGAAAACAATATAGTGTTTAGGTACAGTATGTAACACATACCTGTAGGAAACAGACAAATATCACCATTTGTCTCCTTGAATGGCCACTGCATATCATAACAGTCTGGGTACACATAAAACAAAATGTACATTCATTTTATTTTCGCTGGAAAAAGCACCACACTGACGTCATCACTAGTTCCAACTTGATGAAACAAAAGACGTTTATAAAGCATTTCATTTCGTTCAGTTTGATCTCCTTACAATGGCCCAACATCACGAAATATTTATGCACTGTGTGCTTCACTTTACAGTTGAAATGAGACGTTTTTCATAGTGAAATCACAAAATAACATCACTGTATTTCCAGAGCGCATCTTAACTTCAACAGACCGGTTGAATGTGACTCACCTTTGAAGATGCAGCGCGACCTATCCAGCAATAGATGCTTTTCTCATTTTAATAACATTATGACACACAGCATCACTGCCCAGGGTTAGGAGTGCTAACGTTGCTAACGTGGCATTTATCAAAACACTATACCAAAAACCGAACGGCCAATTATATTAATAATAAGTCCCAAAATGTGAAACTGATGAAAATAAAGTTGAAAAAACACTGTAACGTTTAAACAGGACGGAGTATATGTCACCCTGTCAACAAGGAAGTGGTCTGCTCTGCGATCATGTGATTGGAGGAGACGATGTAAGGAGTCTTGGGATTGGTTGAAGGCGGGCCGTCCCATTGGCTGATAAACCTGTCAATCAGAATCCCGATTTGATTGACAGCTCAAAGACAGCCAATGATGACGTTGCTACGCCCACCGTCAGACTGAGTCTCATAAACTTGTAACTGAGATCCACCGTAGAAAAAAATTCACTGCACAGCTTCCCCTAGTGGTGGAAAGAATGACCTCACAGCAGACGTGTGCATGATCTGTGGATATATATGATGTGTATTTGTGATTTGTATCTGTGTTTTGTGTTTGTATTTGTGATTTGTATCTGTGTTTTGTATCTGTGTTTTGTATCTGTGTTTTGTATTTGTGTTTTGTATTTGTGATTTGTATCTGTGATTTGTGTTTGTGTTTTGTATTTGTGATTTGTATCTGTGTTTTGTATCTGTGATTTGTATCTGTGTTTTGTGTTTGTGTTTTGTATTTGTGATTTGTATCTGTGATTTGTATCTGTGATTCGTGTTTGTATTTTGTGGATTTGAATCACAGATACAAATCACAGATACAAATCACAAATAATAATACAAATCACAGATACAAATCACAGATACAAATCACAGATACAAAACACAAATACAAAACACAGATACAAATCACAGATACAAAACACAAATACAAAACACAAATACAAATCACAGATACAAAATACACAAGAATCTGACCTTGTGAGTTTCAAATCTGGGCATGTGAGTTCAAAATTTGGAAACACAAAATTTCAAAAATTACAAAACTGGAGGTAGGCATTTGTGAATTATGAGACTGATCTGGCTCCATAAAGCTACTGTTTGGTTTGACTTGACGGTACAGAGAGGACATGGCACATGCATCCTGACCTGGCTGTTGCAGACAAACGGGGATCATTGTGTGTGGAGCTTCAGTTTCATATCTTGAACGGTGGTCCTCAAACTTTTTATAGGACAGCCCATAACTCAAGACTGTACAAAATCTACACATGTCCATTTGCCAGTGTCTAACTGTCCATTTGTACACTTCAGAGAGTTTCAAAACTGATCTTTAATTTTGACGTGCATGTTTAGCTCTTGTCAAACTTGACACAAGATCTGTAGTTGCGACCGTAGGTCGCAGTTTACTACGAAACCCGGCAGATCATGTCCGTCAGTGGGTAACGTCTCAATGTCTATAGCTGATGACCTGTTGTGACAAGTGACATCACATTGTTGACTCAATGACCAAGACAGCCTGTTCTGGCAATCATATATGGAGATCCCTGATGTCATCAATATTAAGTCCATATTTGGCAATGCCCATATTTATATGGTCGCTCCACATGGCCCAGTCTTGATTTACAAATCACAATGAATGCTGACTATCATCACTTAGATCTCCATATATGGAGCTGACCTTTACATCTGATTCCCATATGATGCCCCGTTAGGCCAACCACACTAATAGAATCCCTTTTATGCCAAGCAATATTAAGCCCATATCTGGGAATTTTCATACAATAGAATCCCTTTTATGCCCATCAATATTGTGTCATATTGTGTGAGTCTAACCAGTGTGGTTGACGCAACACAAGTGTGTGTGTGTGTGTGTGTGTGTGTGTGTGTGTGTGTGTGTGTGTGTGTGTGTGTGTGATGATTATGATATCGTTCTAACACATCTCAGGGGATGTCTTAAGCCCCTATCATAGTCTTTATAAGGTGCTTGCCTGCTTGGAGTTATCAACTCCAAGGACGAGAGAAGAAGCTCCTGTTTTTGGCTAACACGAAATGTCCAGGATATGAGGTCGGCTTGGTGCCACCTGGGACCTGGGACTGACCACAATCTGTGCAAGTGTGGTTGCTGTCTCTGGTTCTGGGTGGTGTTCGGCCTAACACTAGTCACTAATCGGCTAACACTAATCTTTTGATTGGTCCGTGTTTTGGCTAACGTGACATCATGGACAGAACGGCTTTTGATTGGTCTGTGCAAATGTTTTGGCTAACACAAAGTGAAATATAGGAGTGGTTTGCACCGCTCAAAAATGGATTAACCGAACGGGATGACTAGAGCAGTGATTCTCAAACTTGTATGTCAAGGGCTCCCATATTAATATGCATTTGGCTGTGGACCCCCCCTCAAGGATCCCTATGGGGGATCCCCTGGTGAAGGACCCCTTGGGGTCCCTTGACCCGCTTTGAGAACCACTGGACTGGAGCACTAGGGCCTTAAACTTCTTGGCCTTTTTTTTTTTTTACTATTTTGAAAAACATTTTTGAATAGTTCAAATAGCAGATCTACAAGCTCACAACGTGTTGTAGTAGATCTTTAATTTTGTAGAATATACATTTTTATATTCAAATAAATTTATTTCTCTCATTTGAGGAATATTTGAAATTAGAATATTCGTTTCCCAGCCCTGGTTGGTTCTTGGAAACCACTGGTCCGATCGTATTCTCCCATGACACTGGCTGTACTCCCCTGGATCATCCTTGGCAAGTAAAGTTTGAGGTCAGACGGCGCACAAGTTAATGCCCGAAACATGCACACACACAGATATATCTGTGTATACAGTATATCTGTGCATACAGTATATATACTGTATGCATTTTATTCATGAAAAATCTCGTTGTGTACTAAGTATTTTGTGAAAGCACTAATATTCATCCCCACAATACCAATACTGTCACAATATTGATATCATGGTATCTGATCCAAAGATATTGTGATATTAGATGTTGTCCATATCGCCCAGCCTTATAGCACTGGGCATCCTCCACTTCTAAATGAATTTTCTTTCCAACTTTAGGCGATACTGGACAGGGACTACGAGCCTGGGTACGAGATGTTATGACCCCAGAATTGGCATTCTCTCATGTACGAGTCATTTATCCCACTGCTCCAGCCAGGTAGCTTACTGTACATCTCACCCCAATCACAACCTTGCTCTACTGTACATGTAAGTGTCTTACCAGTGTTGCCAGCTGGGAAATGTTCAATTATCGTACCGGAGGCTTCAAATTATCGTATTTGGATTGGATCGTACACAGCCAAAAAAGAGAAATCACATGTGTAAATAAGTAATTTCATGAAAATTATTTAGGGTGAGAAACGAGACTCCTACGTGACAGAAATGCATCACATATGCTGCATGGAGGCAGGAAACATCCTGGACCTTGCACAAATAAAAGCCTGAAACTGGACTGGAAATACGCGACTGGTGTTTTTAATGCCTCCGAGTCCAAGTACAGATCTAGGATCTGATTGACTGATTTAATGACTGACTTTGAGAAGCTAAAATGGATCCCGGATCAACAGTGTCGGGAATTCAGTACATTTTGGCGATATGCCGAGATTATCGTACATTTGGTAATTTTTTGAATTATTTATCGTACATCTGGCAACACTGCTTGAGACAACTTCTTGTGATTTGACACTTAAATAAGAATTGAATTGAACGTTTAGGATACTTATGACTTTCACTACATTTCAAATAAGAGACAAATATTTTACTTTTGAGTTTTGACTCCACTACATTGAAGGGAAAAGGTGCATTATACTTAACTGTATATGGTTCCAAATATGATGAAAATGTTCACTATTATTGATATTCTTTAAATTGGGTCTAATTATGAATACAGCAATACAATGATGTTAAAAAGAAAATGTACTTTTGCATACTGAACTATTTTTGACAGAGATAACTTTACTTAAGTTGAATGAAACTCAACTTGACTCAAGCACCATAGGTTGAGTATAGCCTGGAAACCAGACGAAAAAGAAAAAAAAAAGGTTTGGTTTGGCACCAGGGTCCTTATTGATATCTACGCAATGAATTTAGTGCCAGCCTTGGTTGAGTAGGCCAGTGTTTCTCAAACTTTCAAATTTCAAGGTCTCCCCTTAACTCTGACGATGGGTAAATTTAGACCTCCATAAAGGAACCCATAGAGTCCCTGGAATCCACTTTGAGAAACACTGGAGTAGGCTATGTCACAATTAAACCAGTAAACAAGTCTGACTCTTTAAAAGCCAAAGTCTGCCTTTATCCCAATCTCCCAGGCCATACACACCGATGCGAGGGGCGCTGTCCACTGTGTGGTTCGACCGTCACAAGATCTCGCAGGACTGTCCTGAGCACCTGGAGTCCATAGATTCAATGTGCAGCACCCTGGGGGCTGTGATTGAAGATGAGCTCAAGGCTGGGGTGCCGAAACACAGGATGATCATCGGTACTTGTTTTCTTTCTGTCTGTATTGCCCCGCACTCTATTTTTTTTTTTTTTTTTTTTTATATCTAATTTTTATCCCACGATTTTGTAACCCATTTTTCACCCAGTGCCAATTGCCTATGTAATCCTGGCTCTGCTCTCCCTCTGCCGCGCCTGGGGAGACGACGGACTGACCTCATGCTTCCTTCTATGCATGAGGAGCCCAAGTTGCTTCTTTTCACCTGACAGTGGAGATTTCCCTGGTTTCGACGTAGCGCGTGGAAGGAACACGTTATTCCAAGCAGTTCCTTTCCCCTTCATCAGGCGCCCCAGCTGGCCAGGGGGAGGCGTTATTGAGACCAGGATTACTGCATGTTTTTGTGAAGGTATCAACCCTAGGAGACACGGGGAGAACATGCAAACACCACACAGAAAGGCCCTATCGCCAACCCCACCTAGGGTGTGGGTGTTGATGACGCGGAGGGAGAAACACGCCCCCAGTGCCCACAGCGCCCCCCGGCGGGAATCGAACCAAGGACCTTCTAGCTGTGAGGCGAAGCCCCACTGTGCCCCCCTAATGTGTCCCGCACTCTATTTCTATTATGTAGACTCGCGGTAGCAAGCTCTGTGGCCATATGTCAGGTTTTCTCTGCCTTTCTGCACACCCAACCTCTCTTATTTTCTCTCTCATTTTTTCTCACAGTTTATCCTTGGCTCTGTTCTTCTATACTGCTTTTTTCCTTCTTATTCTTTTCCTCCCTATTACACTCACACATGCACTCGCACGCGCGCCGCACGCGCGCACACACACACACACACACACACACACACACACACACACACACACACACACACACACACACACACACACACACACTTTTTCTCTCTCTCTCTCTCATACACCTCAGTTCATCTTAGCTTTGGTGTTCTTAACTCCCTCTGTCACGATATAAAATGAAGAATGCAACTTATCAGGTTACCGCATCCTTTCATGTGCTGCCAATTACGAACACAAGGGGGGGGGGAGTATTTCAGGGGGATTCTCGGATCCCGAAAAGCTTTTTTCCTCAAATATTGTGGTTATCAAGTTCGCATATAAATAACAATGAAATGGAACCGCGCGCGTCAAGTGTTGTAAACATTACGGCTGAACCTAGGTAAGAGTTCCCACAGGAAATAATGTGGGGGGGGGGGCATCATGCGTTTTAATGTCAGTGTAAAGAGAGCAAATGATTGCTGTGCATGAAAGGGGAAACCGCTGGGAGCACTGGGAAAAGGGTTAACCTACAAGCCCCGAAATATATAAATATACAGAAATAGTTGAGAGGGGGAGTGAAAAAAAAGGAGAGAAGGCTTGTGTGAAAGGCTTCAGTGTAGAGGGCCAGAAAAGCCCCTGAACTCAGCTCCAGAGAAAGTGATTCAAAAAACACATGCTCCTGGGAGACTGCTGAAATATTATCTTCCTAAATCATAACATTTTGTCATTAACTATAAATACTCATTGGAGTCACTCGGCATGCTGGAGAAAACGCACTGCTCCGTACCCAGAGTCCACTTCCCCAGGCTGACGGACTGACAAGTGCCAGAGCTTTCCATGGAAAACCTTTTTTCTTTTTTCAACGGGGCCAGGATTGCGGGTTTGTGTGTGTTGATGTTTCTCTCTCTCTCTCTCTCTCTCTCTCTCTCTCTCTCTCTCTCTCTCTTTTCGGAGGCATCAGTCCACACTGCTTAGTAAAGCAGTGTTTACCAAACATAGGGTCACAACCCAATATGGGATCCATTTATATGAGTCGCAAGTAAATACCCTGTAATTTTTACTTTCATACAAAATACTGTAAAATAAATGTAAAAAGTCAAAAAAATTGGTTTATTCATTGTGTATTTTTGTAATTTGGAGGAGACACTAAATGAAAATATTTGGGAAGGCCTTGCGACTGGCGTAAAGGAAAGATACCGCATACAAAGTCAATGATTTTACACAACTTGGCTGAAATGTATGACACACTTGCATGCAGAGAACACGTCTAAATGGTACAGAGAATGCTGTGTGTATTAGGTCCACTATTTACTGTTTCCCAAACACTGGGTCGGGACCCATTTGTGGTTCAGGAAACCATTAAAGAGAGAAACAGAAATGCCCGATTTATACTTTGTGTCCCACCCGCATCCCCGAAATAGCAGATGTACAAGCTCTTGCGTTGTGAGCTTGCAAAGTCGTCTATATTCCATTTGGGACAGTAGAAAGCAGGCTAAGGAATCCCATAGATGTCAGTCTCTTTTTTTTTTTTCTTTCTTTCTTTAATACACTGATCTGAGCATGTGAGTTCCACCTTTCCTGTACCCCTCCCCTCCCCCTCTCTCTCTCTCTCTCTCTCTCTCTCTCTCTCTCTCTCTCCTCTGCCCCCTCTGACAGGCTGATGGGTACTTGCACTCTTTCCCAGATGTACACAGTGTGCCCAGATCTACCCAGATGTGTAAGATTAAGGACAGACTCATGAACGGGTGCCTGGTCCAAAAGGAACGAAAAAGCTGATGATGTGGAACTACTAACTAATAGGAGTCCTATTCATTTTAATGTTTTTTTTTCTTCTTCTTTAACTAAGGACGAGAGAATTTTCCACGTCGGAGAAATTTTAAGTGCCATGAGCGAGCTACTGTTTTTTTGTTTTGTTTTGTCTTTTGAAATATCGCTGTCGGGGGAGAAACTTCTTATCTCCATATTCCAACTTTTTGTGTTTTTCTGTAAATGAATGCCCTACTTGATCATACTAGTCACACAGAAACATCAAAAGTATCAGATCCGCAAGCTCATTTTGAGCTTGTAGATCTGCTACTTTTGATTGAAAGTTGAAAGTGTTGGACATACTGTATGAGCTTTCCACCCGACAGATGATATGGAGAACAATGTAGTTTACGGTCCTACCTACTGTTTTGTCTCGCACACAATGTAAACAAAATAATAATTCTTATTAAAAAGCGTATTCTTTTTCCATTCATCACAGGGGGTTTCTCAATGGGCGGAGCCATGGCCCTCCATTTGGCGTGCAGGTATCACCCAGAGGTCGCAGGAGTCTTCGCACTGTCCAGCTTCCTCAATAAGGATTCCGTCACTTTTCAGGTGAACCTCAAGCCCACATAGACCAGTGGTCCTCAACCTTTTCAGGCCGCGACCCCCAAAATAATCATATTTTAACGGGGGACCCCCCGACCCTGACGAGCACTAAGAGTTGAGGAATTACATTTTGTATAACACATGAAGCATTGTGAAAATAGCAGATCTATCTAAGAGCTATTTTCACAATTTCTGCTTCTAATATTTGACAATTTGGCCAATGTTTAATTTGTCATTTTAGAGGTATTATAAAGTCCTTAAATTGTCACTTTAGAAATGTCCTTATACCCTCTATACACTTAAACTTTATGTTGGTTTGTTTACTGTTGATAGAGAAAACAATGTTGCACATTAAGTTAATCATCTGGGGACCCCCCCAAAATAATTTGGGGACCCCCCTGATGGTCCTGACCCACAGGTTGAGAACCACTGACATAGACCATGTTCAGATGGCGGCCATTTCGCTCTTACTTCTTAGTTTTAGCCTTAAGTGTTTTACTGCACCCACATGCTGTTTACATATTTGACTAATAAAGTATTCAATCAAAACTTCCTCAGTGTTGAAGCCGGTGTAAGCATTACTTTTGTTTTGAAAGTTAAAACTCTATATTCTGTACTCTATAACTCTATATGCTGCAGAGTGTTTGTTCAGTAACATTTTTATCCAATGACGAGAGAGAACCCAACCAGATCATTAGGCCTTAATAAACCCTTTTGCAAATCCCGCCCCATTCTGCCCTGTTACTATGATGGGACATTAACCCTGGGCAGATTGTTTTTATAGTGGAAGTGGATGGGATTTTTCTTTCCCTTCATAGCCTCATTACAGCTATATAAAGTACCAAAGGAAAAACACCTAGGTGATATTAATAAAAAGGGAAGACAAAGGTACAGTAGTTACATTGCAAAACAGGGGATTTACCCGAAAATATATGTTTTAATTTGTTTAATCCCAGTGGGACAGAATCCTCTTTGCAGATTCTTTTATAGTGGAAGTGGATGGGATTTTTTTTCCCTTCATAGCCTCATTACAGCTATATAAAGTACCACAAAAAACACATCTACGTGATATTAATAAAAAGGGAAGAAAAAGGTACAGTAATTACATAGCAAAAACAGTAGTTTTCCCCCGAAAAAATACATGTTTTAATTAGTTTAATCCTCTGGATCAGAGATAGAAAGAGAAGTGCATTGCATCTTGGGTACTAGGAAGAGGACAGAGAGAATGTTTCTCCTCACATAATAGGCTGGCTTTTCGTAATTCTGCCCATTTAAATTATATGTACCCAATCGTGACTCTTAGACCATTGATAAGGTACATGTGAACTAGTTTGTTGAAGCTTATTCGTTATGATGAGCGAGATCGCTTGACGCTTGCCGTCGCATATCACCGTACCGGCCGATCTCCGTGTCGCGCACTGCGGACAGTTTTTGAAAGGCTGAAGCAACATTCTCCACTGCACAAACTCCACCCCCGATAGCAAAAAGTGAATGTTTTTTTCTGGTTGGCCAGTCAGGGAGTCTCAGGGACCAATCAGAAGGCTGACAAACGGTCTATTTCATAGTGTTCCAGTTCCAGTGTTCCAGTGCAAATGTTTTCTTGCAATTTCACGTGTTTATCCCGCATCCTGGATGAGTTCTCTCTCCTGATGGGATAAAAGTGCTATCCCGACCTGAAACGTATTGTCTGTTTACTAAAGAGACGGAGAGACGTTGGGACC